>NC_086445.1:697784883-697874883 GCF_028390025.1 Pseudophryne corroboree
ACTCAAGGGTTTCCATATAGAACATAAAAATGACTGTTTTGTCCAACAAATTGATAAACTGCATGGTGGGAAAACAAAACAAATACTGAGCCAATATTAAGCTTTGCTAGCTGGCAGTAAAAAAATATAATCAGTGTCATACCAGGTGAACTCTAGTACAAGAGTGAACAGTAAGCCAGAACGGCTAAATTTATCATAATAGACCAGTCAGGACAAAACCCAGCAATCTGTCCAGTTACCCATCCCTTAGTAGAAGGTCTACTATAATATTTTTGATACTTGATTGAAAATTGTGATTCTCCTACTTGTACATAGCAAAAAGTAATCTCTATTGAAATGGTTTTATTTTTGGAGAGTATAACATTTTATTAAGCAACTAGGTAAAATAAAAATTTGTGTTGCTTTTTAGAATCGCAAAATCTAAACAAATATATACATCTTGTTAGCCGTTAACGGAAAATAATTTTCTAAAGAGATTTTTTTTTTTTTTTTTTAAAGAATAAACAAACGATTATAGGGAGATTAAATGGGATGAACATGAAGCGGAGATTGTGCGGAGTCAGAATAAAATAGGGTTTTGCCTCAACAACAACAGATGATGCATGCAATGTCATAAAAAGTTACATGTGTAATTACAGAATACATATTTATAGTGGGAAAGGTATTCAGAATGTCCTGCGTCCTCAAGCTTTCTCCCTGATGGACTCCAATAATTTAGTGGAGACCAGCTCCTCACCCCCCCCCCCCCCCCCCCCCCCAAAAAAAAAGTAAGAACAAAAACACCTGCATTTCAAGAACAGTCTGTTTTGAAATCGACCATCTATAAAAACGTATAAATAAAACATTAGTTGAATGACCCGGTAAAAATTTCAGTAAGAGAAACATAAGCGTTTATATTTATAAACTTAAGCCAAAATACATTATTTTCAATTCTGTCTGTCATTAATAAGGAGCAGTCATTAAGGAGATCGGTAAAAATAGTCCACATCCAGACAAAGTAGAATGACGGTAATTCAACACAGGATGCCTAAAACTACAGATTTCTTTTTTTTTTTTTTTTTTTAAGCCAAGGTCAAGTCTTGTAAAAGTGCAGGAGGCTGATGAAATTATGTTCTTGTGCAAGACCTGGCTTGAGCCCCAGTCACGGATGTATTTAAACTGTCCCTATGGTATTCATTTAGGACACCAATTTTTCCCTTGAATGTTTAGCTGTCAATCATCTCAGACAGCTCCATGAGAAGATCATCTTCATCTTTGTTTGGGTCCAGATAGATTTCGGCCTCCATTTTACCATCTGAAGTTCCCCAGATCAGGTCATCAAAGTCATCCACAGTAGGTGTTGAAGGCTCTTCTATTGATGCTGTACCAATTCTTCTGCGTTTCACTGGGTGTTGTACTGTGGAAGAGTCAACCGCTGGAAGCTGTAGAAGGGACAGTACATAAAGAATATTATAAACAGGTACAGTAGCTTCCGAATTAGCCCTTTTACAATTTCATGGTGTCAGACAAGAAATCACACTTGTACACAATATGATTTGCAATCATTTGTGCTCAATGGTCTCATAGCAAATACAGATGTGTCCTCACACATCTTTGGTAGAAATGGCTTCATGGAGGAGTACTGCCGCGATGCGTGCACAGCGTGCCGGCTGCACACTATTCTTTTGCTACTAATAATGGTTACTTACAGCTAATAAGAATGGGTTGTGGAGCACAGCTCCCTGCTAACTGTTCCTAATAAGTGTCGCCGGCTCCCCTGTAATGTTGGGCAGCGGGGGAGGGGGCTTTACTGCTACCCAGCTCCCTGCGGCCGCAATGCATATGCATTCCATTGCGAGTAGCCACGCTACGGTACACTGGGAAGGGAATAGGAAACAGCAAAGGTGTGCGGACACATCTGTATTAAGTCCTTTGCTTCCCTTATATACTGTACAGTGTACCTGAAAAAGGGCAAATTTTGATTAGTTACTATAGATTTCATCAACTCTGAAACAGAAAATTACATTTTCATTACAATAACCTATACCTATTAACCCACACTCAGCCAAAGTAGCCATTTTGAAAATGCAGCTACCAATGTCCTAGGAAACTGGGAGCATGACATTGTTTAACAGTGAGGTCACCGGTTTCTAGTGAACAGACAGCCTACACTGTCATAAAAATCAGCTCAGTCCATAACATACAAAATTTGTGATTTATACTGCTGTACTGTTCAGTGCATAAACCTAATGAAGCAGTGGTACATTCCACTGATAAAACAGAGAACCTATCCTCAAGTTCCAGGTGGCTGCATTCTCACGTCACAACTCACTCGCCTCAGGAGCAGTTGCAAGATGGAGAATCTAAAGCAAGGAAGCCTCCCAGAGCCAGGTCACTAGTTGAAACACACTAAAAGGGGCGATGTTTTTGACCAATGATACACACGGGGCGATGTTTTTGACCAATGATATTATCGACAAACGATATTATTGAGGACCAATTTTAACTGCACACTGGACGATATCGATGGTCAATTTGGACGATATAGGAGTACATACAGTACATCTAGGTCATCCAAATTAACTGGCATGTATCAACGATGATCGTTCAACGATGAACGATTACGGGCACGCGCATTGTTCATCGTTGATACATCCACATGATATCGTTCATATCTTTCAAGATATCGGCCAGTGTGTAGACCCCTTAAGATGATCTTTCTGGTTGGAACGAAATAAACAATCAATCATTTGCTCCCATAAGCCAGAAAATGGACAAAATGGTTGTTTGGTTAAATCCATTTTGACCAATTTATCCGATTTGTCTGAATTACATTTTTGTGTTTTCCAGCATTTGGGAGCACATGGTCAATTGTCATTTGCTCTCATGCATTACCTGTTTTTAGTTCCCACCAGAAAATTTGGACAGATAATCTTAAAGTGTATATTCAGCTAAGCTGGGTATACACCTAAAGATATATCTGCCCGACCTGTCTGGTGGGAACAAAAATCAGTGAATGTATTGGAGCAAATGACAATTGACCATTTGCTCCCAAATGCTGGAAAATAGACAAAAACGATTTTTCGGATAAAATTGTTCAAACAGATTTAACCAATTTGTCTGAATGACCATTGTCTGTTTTCTAGCATTTGGGAGCAAATGGTGAATTGTCATTTGTTCCCATATGTTACCAGATTTTTGTTCCCACCACAGATTGGACAGATAAATCTTTAGGTGTGTACACACTTAAGGTACACTGTCCTGCGCTCTTTCCACTGTGGAAAGATTGTAGAAATACTATGGTGTTTTTTTTCTTGATGTTTGTGCAAAATGCACTAGGCTTTTGTAAAAAAAAAACATATTTCTCTGGAAAAAAAATTGTGTCTCTAGGTGAGATGTATACATTTTTCTATTACATTTGTAAAGTTGAACAAAACAGGTGAATGAATAGATGAAAGATTCCTTACAGAAACTGGCATCCTCTCCTTCTCAGTGCAAGTAACAGCAGAGCTCAGGGGTTTTACTTCTGCTACAAACGTGCCTTCTGGTGCGATTTGCTTTCTTGCAGCTTTGGCCAGGGCTCTTCTTTTTTTAACCACTTTTGCTTTGCCTGTAACCAAGAATACCGGTCAACTCTCTTACACAGAAAATAAGGCCAATACAACAGTCTTAGGGGAGTATTCAATTAAGTGCCGTTTTTTCGACTGGTCTAAAAAACTGCATCAATTCGACAAAGGGTATTAAATTGCGGGCATTTTTGTCCGTTTTTTAGTCTATTTTCGCACATGCCATTTCACTTTTCACTTTTTTTGTTGTTGAATTGGTATGGGCGAAAATTGCGCCAAAAACGGGCAAAAACACGAGAATTCGCCAAAGCATGTGTAGCAAATTCGCCGATACACAGTTTTCGCTAGTGCCGGATTTTTCGACCGTTCGACCTAAAAACGAGCGGAAAGCGACGTTTTTTCAACTGGTTGATAAAATAAGATTTTACTCACCGGTAAATCTATTTCTCGTAGTCCGTACTGGATGCTGGGGACTCCGTAAGGACCATGGGGAATAGACGGGCTCCGCAGGAGACTGGGCACTCTATAAGAAAGATTTAGTACTATCTGGTGTGCACTGGCTCCACCCTCTATGCCCCTCCTCCAGACCTCAGTTAGGATACTGTGCCCGGAAGAGCTGACACAATAAGGAAGGATTTTGAATCCCGGGTAAGACTCATACCAGCCACACCAATCACACCGTATAACTCGTGATATTATACCCAGTTAACAGTATGAAATATAACTGAGCCTCTCAACAGATGGCTCAACAATAACCCTTTAGTTAGGAAATAACTATATACAAGTATTGCAGACAATCCGCACTTGGGATGGGCGCCCAGCATCCACTACGGACTACGAGAAATAGATTTACCGGTGAGTAAAATCTTATTTTCTCTGACGTCCTAGTGGATGCTGGGGACTCCGTAAGGACCATGGGGATTATACCAAAGCTCCCAAACGGGCGGGAGAGTGCGGATGACTCTGCAGCACCGAATGAGAGAACTCAAGGTCCTCCTCAGCCAGGGTATCAAATTTGTAGAATTTAGCAAACGTGTTTGCCCCTGACCAAGTTGCAGCTCGGCAAAGTTGTAAAGCCGAGACCCCTCGGGCAGCCGCCCAAGATGAGCCCACCTTCCTCGTGGAATGGGCTTTCACTGATTTAGGATGCGGCAATCCAGCCGTAGAATGCGCCAGCTGAATTGTGCTACAAATCCAGCGAGCAATAGTCTGCTTAGAAGCAGGAGCACCTATTTTGTTGGGTGCATACAGGATAAAAAGCGAGTCAGTTTTCCTGACTCCAGCCGTCCTGGAAACATAAATTTTCAAGGCCCTGACTACGTCCAGTAACTTGGAATCCTCCAAGTCCCTAGTAGCCGCAGGCACCACAATAGGTTGGTTCAAGTGAAAAGCTGATACCACCTTAGGGAGAAACTGGGGACGAGTCCTCAATTCTGCCCTATCCATATGGAAAATCAGATAAGGGCTTTTACATGACAAAGCCGCCAATTCTGACACACGCCTGGCCGAAGCCAAGGCCAATAACATGACCACTTTCCACGTGAGATATTTCAGATCCACAGTTTTAAGTGGTTCAAACCAATGTGATTTTAGGAAACTCAACACCACATTGAGATCCCAAGGTGCCACAGGAGGCACAAAAGAGGGCTGAATATGAAGCACTCCCTTTACAAAAGTCTGAACTTCAGGCAGTGAAGCCAGTTCTTTCTGGAAGAAAATCGACAGAGCCGAAATCTGGACCTTAATGGAACCCAATTTTAGGCCCATAGTCACTCCCGACTGTAGGAAGTGCAGAAAACGACCCAGCTGAAATTCCTCTGTAGGGGCCTTCCTGGCCTCACACCACGCAACATATTTTCGCCAAATGCGGTGATAATGGTTTGCGGTTACTTCTTTCCTGGCTTTTATCAGCGTAGGAATGACTTCCTCCGGAATGCCCTTTTCCTTTAGGATCCGGAATTCAACCGCAATGCCGTCAAACGCAGCAGCGGTAAGTCTTGGAACAGACAGGGCCCCTGCTGTAGCAGATCCTGTCTGAGCGGTAGAGGCCATGGGTCCTCTGATAACATTTCTTGAAGTTCTGGGTACCAAGCTCTTCTTGGCCAATCCAGAACCACGAGTATCGTTCTTACTCCTCGCCTTCTTATTATTCTCAGTACCTTTAGTATGAGAGGCAGAGGAGGGAACACATAAACCGACTGGTACACCCACGGTGTCACTAGAGCGTCCACAGCTATCGCCTGAGGGTCCCTTGACCTGGCGCAATATCTCTTTAGCTTTTTGTTGAGGCGGGACGCCATCATGTCCACCTGTGGCCTTTCCCAACGGTTTATCAACAGTAGGAAGACTTCTGGATGAAGTCCCCACTCTCCCGGGTGTAGGTCGTGTCTGCTGAGGAAGTCTGCTTCCCAGTTGTCCACTCCCGGAATGAACACTGCTGACAGTGCTAGTACGTGATTTTCCGCCCATCGGAGAATCCTTGTGGCTTCTGCCATCGCCATCCTGCTTCTTGTGCCGCCCTGTCGGTTTACATGGGCGACTGCCGTGATGTTGTCTGATTGGATCAGAACCGGCTGGTTTGAAGCAGGGGCCTTGCCTGACTTAGGGCATTGTAAATGGCCCTCAGTTCCAGAATATTTATGTGTAGGGACGACTCCTGACTTGACCAAAGTCCCTGGAAATTTCTTCCCTGTGCGACTGCACCCCAGCCTCGAAGGCTGGCATCCGTGGTCACCAGGACCCAGTCCTGTATGCCGAATCTGCGGCCCTCTAGAAGATGAGCACTCTGCAGCCACCACAGTAGAGACACCCTGGTCCTTGGAGACAGGGTTATCAGTTGATGCATCTGAAGATGCGATCCCGACCACTTGTCCAAGAGGTCCCACTGGAAGGTCCTTGCATGGAACCTGCCGAATGGAATTGCTTCGTATGAAGCCACCATTTTTCCCAGGACTCGTGTGCAGTGATGCACCGATACCCGTTTTGGTTTTAGGAGGTCTCTGACTAGAGAGGACAGCTCCTTGGCTTTCTCCTGCGGGAGAAACACTTTTTTCTGTTCCGTGTCCAGAATCATCCCCAGGAACAGTAAGCGTGTGGAAGGAACCAGTTGTGACTTTGGAATGTTTAGAATCCAGCCATGCTGTTGTAGCACTTCCCGATACAGTGCTACTCCGACCAGTAACTGCTCCCTGGACCTCGCCTTTATTAGGAGATCGTCCAAGTACGGGATAATTAAAACTCCCTTTTTTCGAAGGAGTATCATCATTTCTGCCATTACCTTGGTAAACACCCTCGGTGCCGTGGACAGTCCAAACGGTAGTGTCTGGAATTGGTAATGGCAATCCTGTACCACAAATCTGAGGTACTCCTGGTGAGGAAAGTAAATTGGGACATGCAGGTAAGCATCCTTGATGTCCAGGGATACCATGTAATCCCCCTCATCCAGGCTTGCAATAACCGCCCTGAGCGATTCAATCTTGAACTTGAATCTTTTTATGTATGTGTTCAAGGATTTCAAATTTAAAATGGGTCTCACCGAACCGTCCGGTTTCGGTACCACAAACGGTGTGGAATAGTAACCCCGTCCTTGTTGAAGTAGGGGTACCTTGACTATCACCTGCTGGGAATACAGCTTGTGAATTGCCTCTAGTACAGCCTCCCTGCCCGAGGGAGTTGTCGGTAAGGCCAATTTGAGGAAACGGCGGGGGGGAAGGCGCCTCGAATTCCAGCTTGTACCCCTGAGATACTACTTGAAGGATCCAGGGATCCACCCGTGAGCGAACCCACTGATCGCTGAAATTTTTGAGGCGGCCCCCCACCGTACCTGGCTCCGCCTGTGGAGCCCCACCGTCATGCGGCGGACTTGGAAGAAGCGGGGGAGGACTTTTGTTCCTGGGAACCTGCTGTGTGTTGCAGCTTTTTTCCCCTTCCTCTGCCTCTAGACAGAAAGGACCCGCCTTTTCTCAGCCTGTTTTTCTGGGGTCGAAAGGACTGTACCTGATAATACGGCGCTTTCTTAGGCTGTGAGGGGACATGGGGCAAAAATGCTGACTTCCCAGCTGTTGCTGTGGAAACAAGGTCTGAGAGACCATCCCCAAATAACTCCTCACCCTTATAAGGCAAAACTTCCATGTGCCTTTTAGAATCTGCATCCCCTGTCCACTGCAGAGTCCATAAGCCTCTCCTAGCAGAAATGGACAATGCACTTATTCTAGATGCCAGCCGGCAGATCTCCCTCTGTGCATCTCTCATGTACAAGACTGAGTCTTTTATATGCTCTACGGTTAGCAATATAGTGTCCCTGTCTAGGGTGTCAATATTTTCCGACAGGGAATCTGACCAAGCAGCAGCAGCACTGCACATCCACGCTGAAGCAATAGCTGGTCTCAGTATAACACCAGTGTGTGTATATATAGACTTTAGGATAGCCTCCTGCTTTCTATCAGCAGGTTCCTTTAGGGCGGCCGTATCCGGAGACGGTAGTGCCACCTTTTTAGACAAACGTGTGAGCGCTTTATCCACTCTAGGGGGAGTTTCCCAACGTGACCTATCCTCTGGCGAGAAAGGGAACGCCATTAGTAATTTTTTTGAAATCACCAATTTTTTTTTATCGGGGAAAGCCCACGCTTCTTCACACACTTCATTTAATTCTTCAGATGGGGGAAAAACTATTGGTAGTTTTTTCTCCCCAAACATAATACCCTTTTTTGAGGTACCTGGGTTTATATCAGAAATGTGTAATACCTCTTTCAATGCCTCAATCATGCAACGAATGGCCCTAGTGGACATTAAATTTGACTCATCGTCGTCGACACTGGTATCAGTATCCGTGTCGACATCTGTGTCTGCCATCTGAGGTAGTGGGCGTTTCAGAGCCCCTGATGGCCTTTGAAGTGTCTGGGCAGGCACGAGCTGAGAAGCCGGCTGTCCTGCATTTGGCATGTCGTCAAATTTTTTATGTAAGGAGTCGACACGTGCACGTAATTCCTTCCATAAATCCATCCACTCAGGTGTCTGCCCCGCAGGCGGTGACATCACATTTATAGGCATCTGCTCCGCCTTCACATAAGCCTCCTCATCAAACATGTCGACACAGCCGTACCGACACACCGCACACACACAGGGAATGCTCTTAAAGGAGACAGGACCCCACAAAAGCCCTTTGGGGAGACAGAGAGAGAGTATGCCAGCACACACCAGAGCGCTATATAATGCAGGGACTAACTGAATTATGTCCCCTTATAGCTGCTATAAGTTATACTGCGCCTAAATTTAGTGCTCCCCCTCTCTTTTTTACCTTTTCTGTAGTGTAGACTGCATGGGAGAGTCAGGGAGCTTCCTTCCAGCGGAACTGTGAGGGAGAAAAGGCGCCAGTGTGCTGAGGGAGATGGCTCCGCCCCTTTTTCGGCGGACTTTTCTCCCGCTTTTTTCTGTATTCTGGCAGGGGTAATTACCACATATATAGCCTCTGGGGCTATATATTGTGGTTATTTTGCCAGCCAAGGTGTTTTTATTGCTGCTCAGGGCGCCCCCCCCCCCCAGCGCCCTGCATCCTCAGTGACCGGAGTGTGAAGTGTGTATGAGGAGCAATGGCGCACAGCTGCAGTGCTGTGCGCTACCTTGGTGAAGACTGAAGTCTTCTGCCGCCGATTTTCCGGACCATCTTCTTGCTTCTGGCTCTGTAAGGGGGACGGCGGCGCGGCTCCGGGAACGAACACCAAGGACGGGTCCTGCGGTCGATCCCTCTGGAGCTAATGGTGTCCAGTAGCCTAAGAAGCCCAAGCTAGCTGCAAGCAGGTAGGTTCGCTTCTTCTCCCCTTAGTCCCTCGTTGCAGTGAGCCTGTTGCCAGCAGGTCTCACTGTAAAATAAAAAACCTAACATATACTTTCTTTCTAGGAGCTCAGGAGAGCCCCTAGTGTGCATCCAGCTCGGCCGGGCACAGAAATCTAACGGAGGTCTGGAGGAGGGGCATAGAGGGAGGAGCCAGTGCACACCAGATAGTACTAAATCTTTCTTATAGAGTGCCCAGTCTCCTGCGGAGCCCGTCTATTCCCCATGGTCCTTACGGAGTCCCCAGCATCCAATAGGACGTCAGAGAAAAATAGGATTTTAATACCTACCGGTAAATCCTTTTCTCGTAGTCCACAAGGGATATTAGGGACACATTAGTACGATGGGGTATAGACGTGGTCCAAAAGAGCCAGTGCACTTTAAATTTCTTCCACTGGCTGGCTCCTCCCCTCTATGCCCCCTCCCACAGGCAGTTATAGGTAAAACAGTGCCCGAAGGAGAAATTACATACTTGAGAGAAGGAACATAACAGTAAGTGTTGTGAGATTTACACACCAGCACACCATAACATAACCGCTACATAACAGCAACAGCTAAACAGGTAACAGAACAGAGAACCTGCAGAAAGTTACCACACAGAGGCGGGTGCCCAATATCCCTTATGGACTACGAGAAAAGGATTTACCTGTAGGTATTAAAATCTAATTTTCTCTGGCATCCATTAGGGATATTGGGGACACATTAGTACGATGGGGATGTCCCAAAGCTTCCAGAACGTGCGGTGACATCTGCAGCACTGCCTGCCCAAACTGGGTATCCTCTTTGGCCAGGGTATCAAATTTGTAGAACTTCACATAGGTGTTCTTTCCCGACCAGGTAGCAGCTCGGCATAGTTGCAAGGCCGAGACTCTACGGGCAGCCGCCCAGGAGACCCCACCGATCTTGTAGAGTGGGCCTTCAGAGACTTAGGAACAGGTAAGGCTGCCAACACATAGGCCTGTTGGATAGTAAGCCTAATCAAACGAGAAATGGACTGCTTTGAAGCAGGGCAACCCTTCTTCTGCGCATTATAGAGCACGACCAAGAAATCCATCTTTCTGATCCGAGCCGTTCTCTTGACATAGATTTTCAAGGCTCGCACTGCATCCAATGCCTAATGAGGGGCAGAAGTGCCAGAACTGGACGGAATCACAATAGGTTGAGTCAAGTGAAACACGGAGACCACCTTTGGCAGGAACTGCTGTCTAGTCCTGAGCTCCGCTCTGTCCTCATAAAAGACCAAGTATGGACTTTTACACGATAAGGCCCCCCAATTCAGAGACATGTCTAGCAGAAGTAAGGGCCAGTAACATCACTGTCTTCCAAGTGAGGTACTTGTCTTCCACCGCCATCAGATGTTCAAACCAGGAGGACTGCAGAAAACGTAACACCACATCCAAATCCCAAGGTGCCATAGGCGGCACAAACGGAGGTTGTAGTGAAGCACCCCTTGCAAGAAGGTCTGAACTTTTGGCAAAAGAGCAAACTTCTTCTGGAAGACGGAAAGAGCTGAAATCTGGACCTTAATAGATCCCAGACGTAAGCCTTTATCCACTCCAGCCTGCAGTAAACAAAGGAATCTTCCCAAGTGAAAGTCTGCAGATTGATATGTGCGTTCCTCGCACCAGGAGACATATCTCCGCCAGATATAATGATAGTGTTTTGACGCCACATGTTTTCTGTCTTGCACCATAGTGGTGATGACCTTCTTGGAAAGCCCTTTGTGAGCTAGGATGTTCCGCTCAACTTCCATGCCGTCAAACGAAGCCACCGTAAGTCCGGGTAGACGAACGGGCCTTGCTGAAGATCCCTTCTTAATAGCAAAGGCCAAGGGTCTTCTATGGACATGTCCATAGAAGAGCCGCGTACCACGCTCTTCGGGGCCAATCAAGATTGCTTGCACTCCTTGATGTCTGATACTCTTGAGCACCTTTGGGATCAACGGAATCAGAGGAAATGGGTTGACCAGCTGGTAAGGCCAAGGCGATGTCAGCGCATCCACTGCGCTCACCTGAGGGTCTCTGGTTCGTGAGCAATAGCAGCGAAGCTTCTTGTTGAGGCGAGACACCATCATCTCGATCTGTGGGCATCCCCATCTGTCGATGATCTGTTGAAACACCTGAGGGTGTAGTCCCCACTCCCCCGGGTGGAGATCGTGGCGACTCACGAAGTCCACTTCCCAGTTGTCCACTCCCGGAATGAAGATTGCAGACAGCGCTCTTGCATTTCTTTCTGCCCAGAGAAGTATCCTTGACACTTCTCGCATGCAGGCCCTGCTTTTTGTCCCTCTTTGTCGATTGATGTACGCCACAGCCGTGGCGTTATCCGACTGAACCTGGATTGCCAGATTCCTGAGCAGAGGGGCGGCCTAAATCAGAACATTGTAGATAGCCCGAAGTTCCAGGATGTTGATCGGAAGTAGGGCCTCTTGGGCAGACCACCTGCCCTGGAACTGCGCCCCCTGGGTGACAGCTCCCCATTCTCTTAGACTCGCATCCATCGTGAGGAGGACCCAATCCTGAATCCCGAAGCGTCGACCTTCCAGGAGTTTGGAAGACTGTAGCCACCACAGGAGAGAAATCCTGGCCTGTCGTGACAGCTGAATCATCCGACGCATCTGGAGATGAGAACCGGACCACTTGTTCAGGATGTCCAATTGGAACGTTCTGGCATGGAACAGTCCATACTGTATCACCTTGTACGATGCCACCATCTTTACCAATAATTTTATGCAAAGATGAATGGACACTCGAGCAGGTCTGAGGACCACGTGAACCATTTCCTGGAGTGTTCTTGCTTTTTCCACCTTGAGGAACATTCTCTGTGCTACAGTATTTAGTAGCATACCCAGAAACCGGAGCCGCTGAGACTGTTCCAGGTGGGACTTCTTTCTCACCACGGGTGGTTCCTCAATCTACAGAAGTTGGATAGTGCAATCTATATGGAGCAGTAGAAGCTCCCGGGAACTCGCTTTTTATCAGATCATCCAGGTAAGGGACTATATTGATCCCCTGGACTCCAAGTTAAAACTATTTCTGCCATTACCTTCGTGAACACCCTCGGAGCTGTAGACAGCCCGAAGGGTAATGTCTGAAACTAGTAGTGATTGTTCAGCAAGGCGAACCTCAGATAGGCCTGATGAGGAGGCCAAATTGGGATATGGAGGTAGGTATCCTTGATATCTAGAGACACTAGGAACTCCTGGTGTTCCAGGCCTGCGATCACTGCTCTCAAAGTTTCCATCTTGAATTTGAAAACCTTCAGGTGAGGATTCAAGGACTTCAGATTCAAAATGGGTCTCACAGACCTGTCTGGTTTTGGTACTACAAATAGGCTAGAGTAGTAACCTTGTCCTTGTTGATGCAGGGGCACCAAAACAATGACTTGGGACTGGATCAACTTTTGGATGGCCAGTAGCAGCATTACACGCATATTTTCCAAAGCTCATAAGCTTGATTTGAAAAACCATTGGGGAGGAGCACCATCGAACTCCAGCTTGTAACCCTGAGAGATGAGGTCCCTTACCATCCTGGCAGGAACCTTCCAAGTTATGGCTGAAGGGACGTAACCGAGCTACCACCACGAGATCCTCTCGGGGTGGGTGGGCACAGTCATGCTGAAGCTTTTGCGGAAGCTGAACTGGTACTCTGTTCCTGAGAGTCGGCAACGGCTGGTTTCTTAGGCTTACCTCTGTTGCCTCTAGCTGCGTTGGGAGGCACACCTGGCCCTAGATCGAAATCTGGTGGACCGAAAGGACTGGGTAGACGGTCCCGGGTAGGTATGTCTAGCAGGCGGAACCCCAAAGGGAAGAAACGTGGATTTTCCAGCAGTAACTTGGAAATCCGTGCGTCCAATTCACCTCTGAAGAGCCATTCACCTGTAAAGGGAAGAGACTCCACATTTCGTTTGGAGTCAGCATCTGCAATCCACTGACGCACCCATATAGCTCTGCATGCAGATACAGCCATAGCAGTGGTCCTAGCATTAATATTGCCAATCTCTTTAAGGGAGTCACAGAGGACTAAAGCCGTGTCCTGAATGTGTTTCAGGTGTTTCAGGAAAGTAACTGTAGTAACCAGGGTCATATCCCCAGAGACCCTCCTGAATTTGAGTAGCCCAGGAATGAATTACAGGTGTCATCCAGCAGCCTGCAATGACTGGTCTTTGAGATACACATGCAGCAGTGTAGATAGATTTCAGTGTGGCCTCAATTTTTCTATCCCCCGGGTCCTTTACCATAAAGGATCCTGGGGAAGGGAGTACCGCCTTTTAGGAAAGGCGCGAGACAGACATCTACAGCTGGAGATTCTTCCCAGAATTTTCCGCCTCCAGGGGCTAAGGGAAAGGTATGCAAAAATCGTTTTGACACCTGATATTTTTTATCAGGAGTTTTCAAGGCTAATTTAAACAAATCATCCAATTCCTTGGAATCAGGAAAAGGGACTGTCAGTTTGTCTTGTGGGAGGAAAAATGACTGCTGATTTATAGCGTCCTCCAGGGGGAGCTTTAGCACATCCCTTATAGCCAAAATGAGGGGTTCAATACCCTAGGCAGGGGTGGAGTCCCCACTTATGGGGTCCACATCATCCTGTATATCATCATCAGTATCTGATAGGTGTGCAGGTAAAGCATGTTTATGTGCCCCTGTAGTAGACAGGGAGATATGGGGGGCATCAGCCCTGGCAGCCAGACTTGCTACTGCTTGTTGCAGTTCTTGTTTTATTGGCATTAGCAGTTAATTGAGATGACATCAAATTTTTGATAGCCCCCAGCCAGGAGGGCTTGTCACTCTCCCCCACACTGTCAGCATTTTGTGATGGCTGACTGCACTGCTCACATGATAAGGAGCCAGATGAGGGAGGGGAGAATCTGGCATTAGAAACACTGCATCATTTTTGTTTCACCATTATGGAGTAACACACAACACCACATACAACACAGACTGAGTTACAAACAAGCCTGCCCTATTGCATGTGAGAGGAGACAAGGAGTTAGAGAGGACACCAGCACACCAACACTGAAGTGCCCCAGTGAGGCTATCAGCGTTTTTTTATATAGATATATCAGTTAAACTGTTTCTAACTAGGATTCCCCTAGAGGAATATGGTGCACAAATAGCGGCTCTCCACCTACTCAAACACCCTGTACCAGTGATCCAGCGTGTGACAGACCGGCGGAGCTGTGTGAGGCTGCTGCTGCTTATGCAGAGGAAGGCAACAAAATGCAGCTGAGCCCTCTCTGATATAGCTCCGCCCCCCGTAATGGCGCCAGAGCTACTGTACGTATTTATACTGGTTATGTCTCCTAAATGCGCTGTAGCGTCACATAAATGTTAAGTACAGCAACTGTCAGCCAGTGTCACACAGGGGCTACAACGGGTCCTCCCCAGTAGGGATCTGTACGCCTCACCCACGCTTTTGCCGCACCATGAACCAGGGGACCCCCCTAGCGGGATCCCCGGTTTGTACTCAACACCGACTATCACCTTCAGGCAGCGTTAGGGGTGTGCGGCATGCTGCGACTGCGACAGCTAAGGCGCAGTGCCCCTCTGAACATACAGCCCACTCAGCAGGGAAGTGGCCCTGCACCTCACAAGGCCGGTGACTGCCCCCCCTAACTCCCACGGCGCAGGTATGCTGTTGCCCAAACAGCATACCGAAAATAATAAAGTTTTAAAAGAAACTGAAGAAATCTCTGGAGTGTGCATCCTCTCCTGAGGTCACTATTTTCTAAACTGCCTGTGGGAGGGGGCATAGAGGGGAGGAGCCAGCACACCCAGTGGAAGAAATGAAAGTGCACTGGCTCCTTTGGACCGCGTCTATACCCCATCGTACTGTGTCCCCAATATCCCTTATGGATGCTAGAGAAAAAGGCACTAATTTAATACCCCCCATACTGTAAAAATTCCAAACTGAAAAATGAAGAGACAAATTTTATAGTTGGGTATGATTCCACATCCAATATCTCCCAGATTTGTACTATGTATATTAACATAGTGTTTTGCATATATCTACCCAGAATTCTTAAGACAGGAGTTTAAACTAAAATTGTGCTTCTTGTAGTGATGTGCACCGGAAATTTTTCGGGTTTTGTGTTTTGGTTTCGGATTCGGTTCCGAGGCCGTGTTTTGGATTCGGACGCGTTTTGGCAAAACCTCCCTGAAAATTTTTTGTCGGATTCGGGTGTGTTTTGGATTTGGGTGTTTTTTTTTACAAAAAACCCTCAAAAACAGCTTAAATCATAGAATTTGGGGGTCATTTTGATCCCATAGTATTATTAAACTCAATAACCATAATTTCCACTCATTTGCAGTCTATTCTGAACACCTCACGCCTCACAATATTATTTTTTAGTCCTAAAATTTGCACCGAGGTCGCTGGATGACTAAGCTAAGCGACCCAAGTGGCCGACACAAACACCTGGCCCATCTAGGAGTGGCACTGCAGTGTCAGACAGGATGGCACTTCAAAAAAATAGTCCCCAAACAGCACATGATGCAAAGAAAAAAAAGACGCAATGAGGTAGCTGTGTGACTAAGCTAAGCGACACAAGTGGCCGACACAAACACCTGGCCCATCTAGGAGTAGCACTGCAGTGTCAGGCAGGATGGCACTTCAAAAAAATAATCCCCAAACAGTACATGATGCAAAGAAAAATGAAAGAAAAAAGAGGTGCAAGATGGAATTGTCCTTGGGCCCTCCCACCCACTCTTATGTTGTATAAACAGGACACGCACACTTTAACGAACCCATCATTTCAGCGACAGGGTCTGCCACACGACTGTGACTGAAATGACTGGTTGGTTTGGGCCCCCACCAAAAAAGAAGCAATCAATCTCTCCTTGCACAAACTGGCTCTATATACTGGTGGTCAGCAAACTGTGCAAAACTGAAATGCACCACAGGTATGGATGGATAGTATACTTGACGACACGGAGGTAGGTAGAGCAGTGGCCTACTGTACCGTACTGCTATATAGTATATACTGTTGGTCAGCAAACTGTGCAAAACTGAAATGCACCACAGGTATGGATGGATACTAGTATACTTGACGACACAGAGGTAGGTAGAGCAGTGGCCTACTGTACCGTACTGCTATATAGTATATATTGTTGGTCAGCAAACTGTGCAAAACTGAAATGCACCACAGGTATGGATGGATAGTATACTTGACGACACGGAGGTAGGTAGAGCAGTGGCCTACTGTACCGTACTGCTATATAGTATATACTGTTGGTCAGCAAACTGTGCAAAACTGAAATGCACCACAGGTATGGATGGATACTAGTATACTTGACGACACAGAGGTAGGTAGAGCAGTGGCCTACTGTACCGTACTGCTATATAGTATATATTGGTGGTCAGCAAACTGTGCAAAACTGAAATGCACCACAGGTATGGATGGATAGTATACTTGACGACACAGAGGTAGGTAGAGCAGTGGACTACTGTACCGTACTGATTGAGATTATATATATATATATATATATATATATATATATATATATATATATATATATATATATATTTATACTGGTGGTCAGCAAAATTCTGCACTGTCCTCCCTACTATATACTACAATGCAGCACAGATATGGAGCGTTTTTCAGGCAGAGAACGTATAATACTGGTGGTCACTGGTCAGCAAAACTCTGCACTGTCCTCCTACTGTATAATACTGCTGGTCCCCAGTCCCCACAATAAAGCAATTAGCACACTGAGCACAGATATTTGCAGCACACTGAGCACAGTCAGATATGGAGCGTTTTTCAGGCAGAGAACGTAGATTTTTGCACTTGCAGCACACTGAGCACAGATATTTGCAGCACACTTTGCAGCCCACTGAACATAGAAACTGAGAGGACGCCAGCCACGTCCTCTCACGATCATCTCCAATGCACGAGTGAAAAATGGCGGCGACGCGCGGCTCCTTATATAGAATACGAATCTCGCGAGAATCCGACCGCGGGATGATGACGTTCGGGCGCGCTCGGGTTAACCGAGCAAGGCAGGAGGATCAGAGTCTGCCTCGGACCCGTGTAAAATGGGTGAAGCTCGGGGGGGTTCGGATCCCGAGTATCCGAACCCGCTCATCACTAGCTTCTGGAAATAATGGTGGTGATTGTTATAAACTAGATAGGAGCATGAAAATACACTTTGTTGTAAGAAGGCTCTTGCTGGTCTCTTAGGTGCATACAAAGTATAATGCATACAGTATTTACGTATAAAAAATAAGATTTTACACGTACCGGTAAATCTATTTCTCGTAGTCCGTAGAGGATGCTGGGACTCCGTAAGGACCATGGGGAATAGACGGGCTCCGCAGGAGACATGGGCACTCTAAGAAAGACTTTAGACTCTGGGTGTGCACTGGCTCCTCCCTCTATGCCCCTCCTCCAGACCTCAGTTAGAGAAACTGTGCCCAGAGGAGATGGAAAGTACGAGGAAAGGATTTTTGTTAATCCAAGGGCAAGATTCATACCAGCCACACCAATCACACCGTATAACTTGTGATAAACTACCCAGTTTACAGTATGAACAAACAACATAGTCTCGGTCCAAACCGATGAACTATAATATAACCCTTATGTAAGCAATAACTATATACAAGTCTTGCAGAAGAAGTCCGCACTTGGGACGGGCGCCCAGTATCCTCTACGGACTACGAGAAATAGATTTACCGGTAAGTGTAAAATCTTATTTTCTCTAACGTCCTAGAGGATGCTGGGACTCCGTAAGAACCATGGGGATTATACCAAAGCTCCCAAACGGGCGGGAGAGTGCGGCTGACTCTACAGCACCGATTGAGCAAACAGGAGGTCCTCCTCAGCTAGGGTATCAAACTTATAGAACCTTGCAAAGGTGTTTGATCCTGACCAAGTAGCTGCTCGGCACAACGGCACAACTCAGCTGCCCAAGAAGAGCCCACCTTCCTAGTGGAATGGGCCTTAACCGATTTTGGCAATGGCAATCCTGCCGAAGAATGTGCTTGCTGAATCGTGTTACAGATCCAGCGAGCAATAGTCTGCTCTGAAACAGCGCCTCTGACTTCCTGACCCTAGCTGTTCTGGCCACATAAATCTTCAAAGCCCTGACCACATCAAGTGACTCGGAATCCTCCAAGTCTCGCGTAGCCACAGGCACGACAATAGGTTGGTTCATATGAAAAGATGAGACCACTTTAGGCAGGAATTGAGGACGAGTTCTCAATTCTGCCCTATCCACGTGAAAAACCAGATAGGGACTTTTATATGACAAAGCCGCTAATTCCGAAACACGCCTTGCAGAAGCTAAGGCCAACAACATGACCACTTTCCAAGTGAGATATTTCAACTCCACTGTTTTGAGTGGTTCAAACCAAGGTGACTTGAGGAAACTTAATACCACGTTAAGATCCCAAGGCGCCACCGGAGGTATAAAAGGAGGCTGAATATGCAGCACTCCCTTCACAAATGTCTGTACTTCAGGAAGAGAAGCCAATTCTTTTTGAAAGAAAATGGACAAGGACGAAATTTGAACCTTTATGGATCCTAATTTTAGGCCTAAATTCACTCCTGTTTGAAGGAAGTGAAGTAAACGGCCCAAATGGAACTCCTCCGTAGGAGCAGTCCTGGCCTCACACCAAGAAACATATTTTCGCCATATGCGGTGATAATGTTTCGATGTCACGTCCTTCCTAGCCTTAATCAGGGTAGAAATGACCTCCTCCGGAATACCTATTTCCGCTAGGATCCGGCGTTCAACCGCCATGCCGTCAAACGCAGCCGCGGTAAGTCTGGGAACAGACAGGGCCCCTGTTGCAGTAGGTCCTGCCTTAGAGGAAGAGGCCACGGATCTTCTGTGAGCAACTCTGGCAGATCCGGATACCAAGTCCTTCGTGGCCAATCTGGAACAATGAGGATTGTTCTCACTCTTCTTATTATTCTCAACACCTTGGGTATGAGAGGCAAAGGAGGGAATACATAGACCGATCTGAACACCCATGGTGTCAACAGAGCGTCTACAGCTACCGCCTGAGGGTCTCTTGACCTGGCGCAATATCGCTTTAGCTTTTTGTTGAGACGGGACGCCATCATGTCTATCTGAGGCAGTCCCCACCGACCCGCGATCTGTGCGAAGACTTCGTGATGAAGTCCCCACTCTCCCGGATGCAGGTCGTGTCTGCTGAGGAAGTCCGCTTCCCAGTTGTCCACCCCCGGGATGAACACTGCCGACCGTGCGCTTACATGATTCTCAGCCCAGCGACGAATCCTGGTTGCTTCTGCATTGGCCACACTGCTCCTTGTGCCGCCTTGGCGATTTACATGAGCCACTGCTGTGACATTGTCTGACTGAATCAGGACCGGTTTGTCCCGAAGTAATGCCTCCGCTTGACGTAGGCCGTTGTATATGGCCCTCAACTCCAGGATGTTGATGTGGAGACAAGTCTCTAGAGTTGACCAGAGACCTTGGAAATTTCTTCCCAGTGTGACTGCTCCCCAACCTCGGAGGCTTGCGTCCGTGGTCACCAGGATCCAGTCCTGAATGCCGAACCTGCGGCCTTCCAGGAGGTGAGCACTTGGCTTTAATAGGTTCCTGACCAGAGCTATGAGCTCCTGAGCCTTTTCCAACTGAAGAAAAACCAAAAAGGTCAAACGCGTTGTAGGAACCAGCTGGGACTTCGGAATATTGAGAATCCAGCCGTGCCGTGCTGTTGCAACGTCCTCACAGACAGTGACACGCTGTCCAGTAACTTCTCTCGAGATCTCGCCTTTATGAGGAGATCGTCCAAGTATGGGATAATTGTGACACCCTGCTTGCGCAGGGGCACCATCATTTCCGCCATTACCTTGGTGAAAATTCTCAGGCCCGTGGAAAGCCCAAACGGCAACGTCTGAAATTTGTAATGACAGTCCTGTACCGCAAATCTCAGGAACGCCTGGTGAGGAAGAAAAATCGGAACATGAAGGTAAGCATCCTTTATGTCCAGGGAAACCATCCAATCCCCCCCCCCCCCCTCCCCCTCCAGGCTGGCGATGACCGCTCTGAGCGATTCCATCTTGAACTTGAACTTTTTCAAGTACAGGTTCAGGGATTTCAGATTCAAAATGGGTCGGACCGAACCGTCCGGTTTCGGAACCACAAACAGGGTTGAGTAACCCCTTTCCTTGCTGGAGAAGAGGAACCTTGACTATCACCTGTTGCAGATACAATTTTTGAATTGCAGTTAACACTAACTCCCTTTCTGACGGAGAAGCTGGCAGAGCCGATTTGAAAAACCGGCAAGGAGGCATCTCTTCGAATTCCAGCCTGTATCCCTGAGAAACAATCTCTATTGCCCAGGGATCCACCTGTGAGTGAACCCAGACGTGGCTGAAAAATCAAAGACGTGCCCCCACTTGAGCTGACCCCCCCAGGGAAGCCCCAGCGTCATGCGGTGGATTTTGCAGACGTAGGGGAGGACTTCTGCTCCTGGGAGCTAGCTGTGTGCAGCTTTTTTCCCTTGCCTTTACCTCTGGCAAGAAAGGACGATCCCCGTACCTTTTTGCTTTTATTTGAACGAAAGGACTGCATTTGGTAATGAGGTGCCTTCTTAGTATGTTGTGGGGGAACATAAGGTAAAAAATTCGATATACCAGCCGTAGCAGTAGAGACAAGGTCCGAGAGGCCTTCTCCAAACAACTCCTCCCCCTTGTAAGGCAACGACTCCATATGCCGCTTTGAGTCGGCATACCCCGTCCACTATCGGGTCCACAAGAGTCGCCTAGCAGAAATAGACATAGCATTTATTCTGGAGCTTAGTAAACAAATGTCTCTTTGAGCATCCCTCATATATAACGCAGCATCCTTGATATGCTCTAGGGTCATTAGAATGGTATCCTTATCTAGGGTCTCAATCTCCGTAGACAAGGAATCTGTCCATGCTGCGACAGCACTACAAACCCAGGCTGATGCCATAGCCGGCCTAACAATAGTACCAGAATGTGTGTAAATGTACTTCATGGTAACTTCCTGCTAACGATCCGCAGGATCCTTGAGGGTAGCAGTATCCTGGGAAGGCAGTGCCACCTTCTTGGATAAGCGTGTCAACGCCTTCTATTTTAGGCGAAGATTCCCATCGTATCCTGTCCTTTTGTGGGAAGGGATACGCCATAAGAAACCTTTCGGGAACTTGTAGTCTCCTGTCTGGAGATTCCCAAACCTTTTCGCACAATTCGCTTAGCTCAAATGAGGACGGAAAGGTGATCTCAGGCTTTTTCTCTTTATACATGTGTACCCTCGTGTCAGGGACAGGGTGTTCCTCAGTAATATTCAAAACCTCTTTAATAGCAATGATCATGTAACGAATACCTTTAGCCACTTTTGGCTGTAATTTTGCATCCTCATAGTCGACACTGGAATCTGAATCCGTGTCGGTATCTGTGTCAGTGATCTGGGATAATGTGCGTTTCTGAGACCCAGAAGGTCCCGGTGCCACTGGGACAGGCATGGTCTGACTACCTGACTGATCCCTAGCCTCAGTCTTGTCTAATCTCTTATGCAATAAAATAAGAATTTACTCACCGGTAATTCTATTTCTCATAGTCCGTAGTGGATGCTGGGGACTCCGTAAGGACCATGGGGAATAGACGGCTCCACAGGAGACTGGGCACACTAAAAGAAAGATTTGGTACTACCTGGTGTGCACTGGCTCCTCCCTCTATGCCCCTCCTCCAGACCTCAGTTAGGATACTGTGCCCGGAAGAGCTGACACAATAAGGAAAGGATTTTGAATCCCGGGTAAGACTCATACCAGCCACACCGTATAACTCGTGATATTTTACCCAGTTAACAGTATGAATAACGACTGAGCCTCTCAACAGATGGCTCAACAATAACCCTTTAGTTAGGAAATA
This sequence comes from Pseudophryne corroboree, assembly GCF_028390025.1. Lineage (NCBI taxonomy): Eukaryota > Metazoa > Chordata > Amphibia > Anura > Myobatrachidae > Pseudophryne > Pseudophryne corroboree. The sequence goes on from NC_086445.1 coordinate 697,807,132, forward strand.
ACTATATACAAGTATTGCAGACAATCCGCACTTGGGATGGGCGCCCAGCATCCACTACGGACTACGAGAAATAGAATTACCGGTGAGTAAATTCTTATTTTCTCTGACGTCCTAGTGGATGCTGGGGACTCCGTAAGGACCATGGGGATTATACCAAAGCTCCCAAACGGGCGGGAAAGTGCGGATGACTCTGCAGCACCGAATGAGAGAACTCAAGGTCCTCCTCAGCCAGGGTATCAAATTTGTAGAATTTTGCAAACGTGTTTGCCCCCGACCAAGTAGCAGCTCGGCAAAGTTGTAAAGCCGAGACCCCTCGGGCAGCCGCCCAAGATGAGCCCACCTTCCTCGTGGAATGGGCTTTCACTGATTTAGGATGCGGCAAACCAGCCGCAGAATGCGCCAGCTGAATTGTGCTACAAATCCAGCGAGCAATAGTCTGCTTAGAAGCAGGAGCACCTATTTTGTTCGGTGCATACAGGATAAAAAGCGAGTCAGTTTTCCTGACTCCAGCCGTCCTGGAAACATAAATTTTCAAGGCCCTGACTACGTCCAGTAACTTGGAATCCTCCAAGTCCTTAGTAGCCGCAGGCACTACAATAGGTTGGTTCAAGTGAAAAGCTGATACCACCTTAGGGAGAAACTGGGGACGAGTCCTCAATTCTGCCCTATCCATATGGAAAATCAGATAAGGGCTTTTACACGACAAAGCCGCCAATTCTGACACACGCCTGGCCGAAGCCAAGGCCAATAACATGACCACTTTCCACGCGAGATATTGAGATCCACGGTTTTAAGTGGTTCAAACCAATGTGATTTTAGGAAACCCAACACCACATTGAGATCCCAAGGTGCCACAGGAGGCACAAAAGGGGGCTAAATATGAAGCACTCCCTTTACAAAAGTCTGAACTTCAGGCAGTGAAGCCAGTTCTTTCTGGAAGAAAATCGACAGAGCCGAAATCTGGACCTTAATGGAACCCAATTTTAGGCCCATAGTCACTCCTGACTGTAGGAAGTGCAGAAAACGACCCAGCTGAAATTCCTCTGTGGGGGCCTTCCTGGCCTCACACCACGCAACATATTTTCGCCAAATGCGGTGATAATGGTTTGCGGTTACATCTTTCCTGGCTTTTATCAGCGTAGGAATGACTTCCTCCGGAATGCCCTTTTCCTTTAGGATCCGGAATTCAACCGCCATGCCGTCAAACGCAGCAGCGGTAAGTCTTGGAACAGACAGGGCCCCTGCTGTAGCAGATCCTGTCTGAGCGGTAGAGGCCATGGGTCCTCTGATAACATTTCTTGAAGTTCCGGGTACCAAGCTCTTCTTGGCCAATCCGGAACCACGAGTATCGTTCTTACTCCTCGCCTTCTTATTATTCTCAGTACCTTTGGTATGAGGGGCAGAGGAGGGAACACATAGACCGACTGGTACACCCACGGTGTCACTAGCGCGTCCACAGCTATCGCCTGAGGGTCCCTTGACCTGGCGCAATATTTCTTTAGCTTTATGTTGAGGCGGGACGCCATCATGTCCACCTGTGGCCTTTCCCAACGGTTTACCAAGAGTAGGAAGACTTCTGGATGAAGTCCCCACTCTCCCGGGTGTAGGTCGTGTCTGCTGAGGAAGTCTGCTTCCCAGTTGTCCACTCCCGGAATGAACACTGCCGACAGTGCTATTATGTGATTTTCCGCCCATCGGAGAATCCTTGTGGCTTCTGCCATCGCCATCCTGCTTCTTGTGTCGCCCTGTCGGTTTACATGGGCGACTGCCGTGATGTTGTCTGACTGGATCAGTACCGGCTGGTTTTAAAGCAGGGGTTTTGCCTGACTTAGGGCATTGTAAATGGCCCTTAGTTCCAGAATATTTATGTGCAGGGAAGTCTCCTGACTTGACCATAGTCCTTGGAAGTTTCTTCCCTGTGTGACTGCTCCCCAGCCTCGAAGGCTGGCATCCGTGGTCACCAGGACCCAGTCCTGTATGCCGAATCTGCGGCCCTCTAGAAGATGAGCACTCTGCAGCCACCACAGTAGAGACACCCTGGTCCTTGGAGACAGGGTTATCAGTTGATGCATCTGAAGATGCGATCCCGACCACTTGTGCAAGAGGTCCCACTGGAAGGTCCTTGCATGGAACCTGCCGAATGGAATTGCTTCGTATGAAGCCACCATTTTTCCCAGGACTCGTGTGCAGTGATGCACCGATACCCGTTTTGGTTTTAGGAGGTCTCTGACTAGAGATGACAGCTCCTTGGCTTTCTCCTGCGGGAGAAACACTTTTTTCTGTTCCGTGTCCAGAATCATCCCCAGGAACAGTAAGCGTGTGGAAGGAACCAGTTGTGACTTTGGGATGTTTAGAATCCAGCCATGCTGTTGTAGCACTTCCCGCGATAGTGCTACTCCGACCAGTAACTGCTCCCTGGACCTCGCCTTTATTTAGGAGATCGTTTAAGTACAGGATAATTAAAACTCCCTTTTTTCGAAGGAGTATCATCATTTCTGCCATTACCTTGGTAAACACCCTCGGTGCCGTGGACAGTCCAAACGGTAGTGTCTGGAATTGGTAATGACAATCCTGTACCACAAATCTGAGGTACTCCTGGTGAGGACGGTAAATTGGGACATGCAGGTAAGCATCCTTGATGTCCAGGGATACCATGTAATCCCCCTCGTCCAGGCTTGCAATAACCGCCCTGAGCGATTCCATCTTGAACTTTGATTTTTTTATGTATGTGTTCAAGGATTTCAAACTTAAAATGGGTCTCACCGAACCGTTCGGTTTCGGTACCACAAACAGTGTGGAATAGTAACCCCGTCCTTGTTGAAGTAGGGGTACTTTTACTATCACCTGCTGGGAATACAGCTTGTGAATTGCCTCTAGTACAGCCTCCCTGCTCGAGGGAATTGTCGGTAAGGCCGATTTGAGGAAACAGCGGGGGGGAGTCGTCTCGAATTCCAGCTTGTACCCCTGAGATACTACTTGAAGGATCCAGGGGTCCACCCGTGAGCGAACCCACTGATCGCTGAAATTTTTGAGGCGGCCCCCCACCGGACCTGGCTCCGCCTGTGGAGCCCCACCGTCATGCGGTGGATTTGGAAGAAGCGGGGGAGGACTTTTGTTCCTGGGAACCTGCTGCGTGGTGCAGCTTTTTTCCCCTTCCTCTGCCTCTAGACAGAAAGGACCCGCCTTTTCCCCGCCTGTTTTTCTGGGTTCGAAAGGACTGCACCTGATAGTACGGCGCTTTCTTAGGCTGTGAGGGGACATGGGGTAAAAATGCTGACTTCCCAGCTGTTGCTGTGGAAACAAGGTCTGAGAGACCGTCCCCGAATAACTCCTCACCCTTATAAGGCAAAACTTCCATGTGCCTTTTTGAATCTGCATCCCCTGTCCACTGCCGAGTCCATAAGCCTCTCCTAGCAGAAATGGACAATGCACTTATTCTAGATGCCAGCCGGCAGATCTCCCTCTGTGCATCTCTCATGTACAAGACTGAGTCTTTTATATGCTCTATGGTAAGCAATATAGTGTCCCTGTCCAGGGTGTCAATATTTTCTGACAGGGAATCTGACCAAGCAGCAGCAGCACTGCACACCCACGCTGAAGCAATAGCTGGTCTCAGTATAACACCAGTGTGTGTATATATAGACTTTAGGATAGCCTCCTGCTTTCTATCAGCAGGTTCCTTTAGGGCGGCCGTATCCGGAGACGGTAGTGCCACCTTTTTAGACAAACGTGTGAGCGCTTTATCCACTCTAGGGGGAGTTTCCCAACGTGACCTATCCTCTGGCGAGAAAGGGAACGCCATTAGTAATTTTTTTGAAATCACCAATTTCTTATCAGGGAAAGCCCACGCTTCTTCACACACTTCATTTAATTCTTCAGATGGGGGAAAAACTATTGGTAGTTTTTTCTCCCCAAACATAATACCCTTTTTTGAGGTACCTGGGTTTATATCAGAAAGGTGTAAAACCTCTTTCATTGCCTCAATCATGCCACGAATGGCCCTAGTGGACATTAAATTTGACTCATCGTCGTCGACACTGGTATCAGTATCCGTGTCGACATCTGTGTCTGCCATCTGAGGTAGTGGGCGTTTTAGAGCCCCTGATGGCCATTGAATTGCCTGGGCAGGCACGGGCTGAGAAGCCGGCTGTCCCGTATTTGGCCTGTCGTCAAATTTTTTATGTAAGGAGTAGACACTTGCACGTAATTCCTTCCATAAGTCCATCCACTCAGGTGTCTGCCCCGCAGGGGGTGACATCACATTTATAGGCATCTGCTCCGCCTCCACATAAGCCTCCTCATCAAACATGTCGACACAGCCGTACCGACTCATCGCACACACACACAGGGAATGCTCTTAAAGGAGACAGGACCCCACAAAAGCCCTTTGGGGAGACAGAGAGAGAGTATGCCAGCACACACCAGAGCGCTATATAATGCAGGGACTAACTGAATTATGTCCCCTATAGCTGCTATAATATTTACTGCGCCTCAAATCAGTGCCCCCCCTCTCTTTTTTACCCTTTTCTGTAGTGTAGACTGCAGGGGAGAGTCAGGGAGCTTCCTTCCAGCGGAACTGTGAGGGAATAATGGCGCCGGTGTGCTGAGGGAGATGGCTCCGCCCCTTTTTCGGCGGACTTTTCTCCCGCTTTTTTCTGTATTCTGGCAGGGGTAATTACCACATATATAGCCTCTGGGGCTATATATTGTGGTTATTTTGCCAGCCAAGGTGATATTATTGCTGCTCAGGGCGCCCCCCCCCCAGCGCCCTGCACCCTCAGTGACCGGAGTGTGAAGTGTGTATGAGGAGCAATGGCGCACAGCTGCAGTGCTGTGCGCTACCTTGGTGAAGACTGAAGTCTTCTGCCGCCGCTTTTCCGGATCATCTTCTTGCTTCTGGCTCTGTAAGGGGGACGGCGGCGCGGCTCCGGGAACGAACACCAAGGACTGGGCCTGCGGTCGATCCCTCTGGAGCTAATGGTGTCCAGTAGCCGAAGAAGCCCAAGCTAGCTGCAAGCAGGTAGGTTCGCTTCTTCTCCCCTTAGTCCCTCATTGCAGTGAGCCTGTTGCCAGCAGGTCTCACTGTAAAATAAAAAACCTAACATATACTTTCTTTCTAGGAGCTCAGGAGAGCCCCTAGTGTGCATCCAGCTCGGCCGGGCACAGAAATCTAACTGAGGTCTGGAGGAGGGGCATAGAGGGAGGAGCCAGTGCACACCACGTAGTACCAAATCTTTCTTTTAGTGTGCCCAGTCTCCTGCGGAGCAGTCTATTCCCCATGGTCCTTACGGAGTCCCCAGCATCCACTAGGACGTCAGAGAAATTTACATTAGCATCCAAGACATTCCATATATCCATCCAGTCCGGTGTCGGCGTTGCCGACCTGACATTTATGCACTCCCCCTCCTCCTTAGGCGAGCCTTCATCGTCAAACATGTCGACACACGCGTACAGACACACTCCACACACACAGGGAAACTCTTTTCTAAAGACAGGTTCCCCTTTAGGCCCTTTGGAGAGACAGAGAGATAGTATGCCAGCACACACCCCAGCGCTATATGACCCCGGAGAAAGTAGCGCTGCTGTAATGTATAATCACCAATTATGTGCCCCCCCTCTACTTTAAAACCCTCTTTCACCGTGTGTCAAGCAGGGGAGAGTCCGGGGAGCTTCCTCTCAGTGGTGCTGTGGAGAGAAAATGGCGCTGGTGAGTGCCGAGGGAGAAGCCCCGCTCCCTCGGTGGCGGGCTTCTGTCCCGCTCAAACTTTGTAAAACATGGCGGGGGCACTTTTATATACATGTACAGTGCCCACCTGTACATGTATATAGGTTATTTTGCCATAGGAGAGGTATTCATTGCTGCCCAGGGCGCCCCCCCTGCGCCCTGCACCCTTACAGTGACCAGAGTGTGTGAGGTGTATGGGAGCAATGGCGCACAGCTGCAGTGCTGTGCGTTACCTCAGTGAAGCACCCGAAAGGCTTCTGCCGCCTCAGAGTCTTCTTTCTTCTTTTCTTCCGGCTCTGTGAGGAGAACGGCGGCGCAGCTCTGGGATGAACGCCCAGGACGAACCTGTGTTCCACTCCCTCTGGAGCTAATGGTGTCCAGTAGCCGAGAAGCAGAGCCTATCATTTAAGTAGGTCTGCTCCTCTCTCCTCAGTCCCTCGATGCAGGAAGTCTGTTGCAGCAGTGCTCCCTGAAAATAAAGAAAAACCTAACAAATATGCTTTCTTAGCAGGAAACTCAGGAGAGCTCCCTGTAGTGCACCCATCTCTTCTGGGCACAGTCTAAAAACTGAGGTCAGGAGGAGGGGCATAGAGGGAGGAGCCAGTGCACACCCAGAGTCTAAAGTCTTTCTTAGAGTGCCCATGTCTCCTGCGGAGCCCGTCTATTCCCCATGGTCCTTACGGAGTCCCAGCATCCTCTAGGACGTTCGAGAAAATAAGAATTTACTTACCGATAATTCTATTTCTCGGAGTCCGTAGTGGATGCTGGGGTTCCTGAAAGGACCATGGGGAATAGCGGCTCCGCAGGAGACAGGGCACAAAAAGTAAAGCTTTAGGATCAGGTGGTGTGCACTGGCTCCTCCCCCTATGACCCTCCTCCAAGCCTCAGTTAGGATACTGTGCCCGGACGAGCGTACACAATAAGGAAGGATTTATGAATCCCGGGTAAGACTCATACCAGCCACACCAATCACACTGTACAACCTGTGATCTGAACCCAGTTAACAGTATGAGAACAGCGGAGCCTCTGAAAGATGGCTCACAACAATAATAACCCGATTTTTGTAACTATGTACAAGTATTGCAGATAATCCGCACTTGGGATGGGCGCCCAGCATCCACTACGGACTCCGAGAAATAGAATTATCGGTAAGTAAATTCTTATTTTCTCTATCGTCCTAGTGGATGCTGGGGTTCCTGAAAGGACCATGGGGATTATACCAAAGCTCCCAAACGGGCGGGAGAGTGCGGATGACTCTGCAGCACCGAATGAGAGAACTCCAGGTCCTCCTTAGCCAGGTTATCAAATTTGTAGGATTTTACAAACGTGTTTGCCCCTGACTAAATAGCCGCTCGGCAAAGTTGTAAAGCCGAGACCCCTCGGGCAGCCGCCCAAGATGAGCCCACCTTCCTTGTGGAATGGGCATTTACATATTTTGGCTGTGGCAGGCCTGCCACAGAATGTGCAAGCTGAATTGTATTACACATCCAACTAGCAAAAGTCTGCTTAGAAGCAAGAGCACCCAGTTTGTTGGGTGCATACAGGATAACAGCAAGTCAGTTTTCCTGACTCCAGCCGTCCTGGAACCTATATTTTCAGGGCCCTGACCACATCTAGCAACTTGGAGTCCTCCAAGTCCCTAGTAGGCGCAAGACACCACAATAAGCTGGTTCAGGTGAAACACTGACACCACCTTAGGGAGAGAACTGGGGACGAGTCCGCAGCTCTGCCCTGTCCGAATGGACAAACAGATATGGGCTTTTTTGAGAAAAAAACCACCAATTTGACACTCGCCTGGTCCAGGCCAGGTCCAAGAGCATGTTCACTTTTCATGTGAGATGCTTCAAATCCACAGATTTGACTGGTTTTAAACCAATGTGTTTTGAGGAATCCCAGAACTACGTTGAGATCCCACAGTGCCACTGGAGGCACAAAAGGGGGTTGTATATGCAATACTCCCTTGACAAACTTCTGGACTTCAGGAACTGAAGCCAATTCTTTCTGGAAGAAAAATCGACAGGGCCGAAATTTGAACCTTAATGGACCCCAATTTGAGGCCCATAGACACTCCTGTTTGCAGGAAATGCAGGAATCGACCGAGTTGAAATTTCTTCGTGGGGCCTTCCTGGCCTCACACCACGCAACATATTTTCGCCACATGTGGTGATAATGTTGTGCGGTCACCTCCTTTCTGGCTTTGACCAGGGTAGGAATGACCTCTTCCTGAATGCCTTTTCCCTTAGGATCCGGCGTTCCACCGCCATGCCGTCAAACGCAGCTGCGGTAAGTCTTGGAACAGACATGGTACTTGCTGAAACAAGTCTCTTCTTAGCGGCAGAGGCCATAAGTCCTCTGTGAGCATCTCTTGAAGTTCCGGGTACCAAGTCCTTCTTGGCCAATCCGGAGCCATGAGTATAGTTCTTACTCCTCTACGTCTTATAATTCTCAGTACCTTAGGTATGAAAAGCAGAGGATGGAACACATACACCGACTGGTACACCCACGGTGTTACCAGAACGTCCACAGCTATTGCCTGAGGGTCTCTTAACCTGGCGCAATACCTGTCCCGTTTTTTGTTCAGACGGGACGCCATCATGTCCACCTTTGGTAATTCCCAACGGTTTACAATCATGTGGAAAACTTCCCCATGAAGTTCCCACTCTGCCGGGTGGAGGTCGTGCCTACTGAGGAAGTCTGCTTCCCAGTTTCCATTCCCGGAATGAAACACTGCTGACAGTGCTATCACATGATTTTCCGCCCAGCGAAAAGTCCTTGCAGTTTTTGCCACTGCCCTCCTGCTTCTTGTGCCGCCCTGTCTATTTACGTGGGCGACTGCCGTGATGTTTTATCCCACTGGATCAATACCGGCTGACCTTGAAGCAGAGGTCTTGCTAAGCTTAGAGCATTATAAATTTACCCTTAGCTATATTTATGTGGAGAAAAGTCTCCAGACTTGATCACACTCCCTGGAAATTTTTTCCTTGTGTGACTGCTCCCCAGCCTCTCGGGCTGGCCTCCGTGGTCACCAACATCCAAAACTGAATGCCGAATCTGCGGCCCTCTAGAAGATGAGCACTCTGTAAGCACCACAGGAGAGACACCCTTGTCCTTGGATATAGGGTTATCCGCTGATGCATCTGAAGATGCGATCCGGACCATTTGTCCAGCAGATCCCACTGAAAAGTTCTTGCATGAAATCTGCCGACTGGAATTGCTTCGAAGGAAGTCACCATTTTTTTTTTTACCATGGCCCTTGTGCAATGATGCACTGATTTTAGGAGGTTCCTGACTAGCTCGGATAACTCCCTGGCTTTCTCTTCCGGGAGAAACACCTTTTTCTGGACTGTGTCCAGAATCATCCCTAAGCACAGGAGACTTGTTGTCGGGATCAGCTGCGATTTTGGAATATTTAGAATCCACCCCTGCTGTTGTAACAGTATCCGAGATAGTGCTACTCCGACCTCCAACTGTTCCCTGGACTTTGCCCTTATCAGGAGATCGTCCAAGTAAGGGATAATTAAGACGCCTTTTCTTCGAAGAAGAACCATCATTTCGGCCATTACCTTGGTAAAGACCCGGGGTGCCGTGGACAATCCAAACGGCAGCGTCTGAAACTGATAGTGACAGTTCTGTACCACGAACCTGAGGTACCCTTAGTGATAAGGGCAAATTTGGGACATGGAGGTAAGCATCCCTGATGTCTCGGGACACCATATAGTCCCCTTCTTCCCGGTTCGTTATCACTGCTCTGAGTGACTCCATCTTGATTTGAACCTTTGTAAGTGTTCAAAATTTTTTTTAGATTTAGAATAGGTCTCACCTAGCCTTCTGGCTTCAGTACCACAATATAGTGTGGAATAATACCCCTTTTCTTGTTGTAGGAGGGGTAATTTAATTATCACCTGCTGGGAATACAGCTCGTGAATTGTTTCCCATACTGCCTCCTTGTCGGAGGGAGACCTTGGTAAAGCAGACTTCAGGAGCCTGCGCAGGGGAAACGTCTCGACATTCCAATCTGTACCCCTGGGATACTACTTGTAGGATCCAGGGGTCCTGTACGGTCTCAGCGTCATGCTGAGAGCTTGTCAGAAGCGGTGGAACGCTTCTGTTCCTGGGAATGGGCTGCCTGCTGCAGTCTTCTTCCCTTTCCTCTATCCCTGGGCAGATATGACTCTTATAGGGACGAAAGGACTGAAGCTGAAAAGACGGTGTCTTTTTCTGCAGAGATGTGACTTAGGGTAAAAAACGGTGGATTTTCCAGCAGTTGCCGTGGCCACCAGGTCCGATGGACCGACCCCAAATAACTCCTCTTCCTTTATACGGCAATACACCTTTGTGCCGTTTGGAATCTGCATCACCTGACCACTGTCGTGTCCATAAACATCTTCTGGCAGATATGGACATCGCACTTACTCTTGATGCCAGAGTGCAAATATCCCTCTGTGCATCTCGCATATATAGAAATGCATCCTTTAAATGCTCTATAGTCAATAAAATACTGTCCCTGTCAAGGGTATCAATATTTTTAGTCAGGGAATCCGACCAATCCACCCCAGCTCTGCACATCCAGGCTGAGGCGATCGCTGGTCGCAGTATAACACCAGTATGTGTGTATATACTTTTTATGATATTTTCCAGCCTCCTGTCAGCTGGCTCCTTGAGGACGGCCCTATCTATAGACGGTACCGCCACTTGTTCTGATAAGCGTGTGAGCGCCTTATCCACCCTAAGGGGTGTTTCCCAACGCGCCCTAACTTCTGGCGGGAAAGGGTATACCGCCCATATTTTCTATCGGGGGGAACCCACGCATCATCACACACTTCATTTAATTTATCTGATTCAGGAAAAACTACGGTAGTTTTTTCACATCCCACATAATACCCCTCTTTTGTGGTACTTGTAGTATCAGAAATATGTAACACCTCCTTCATTGCCCTTAACGTGTGGCCCTAATAAGGAATACGTTTGTTTATTCACCGTCGACACTGGATTCAGTGTCCCTGTCTGTGTCTGTGTCGACCGACTAAAGTAAACGGGCGTTTTAAAAAACCCTGACGGTGTTTTTGAGACGTCTGGACCGGTACTAATTGTTTGTCGGCCGTCTCATGTCGTCAACCGACCTTGCCGCGTGTTGACATTATCACGTAATTCCCTAAATAAGCCATCCATTCCGGTGTCGACTCCCTAGAGAGTGACATCACCATTACAGGCAATTGCTCCGCCTCCTCACCAACATCGTCCTCATACATGTCGACACACACGTACCGACACACAGCACACACACAGGGAATGCTCTGATAGAGGACAGGACCTACTAGCCCTTTGGAGAGACAGAGGGAGAGTTTGCCAGCACACACCAAAAACGCTATAATTATATAGGGACAACCTTATATAAGTGTTTTCCCTTATAGCATCTTTTTTATATATTTCTAACGCCAAATTAGTGCCCCCCCTCTCTGTTTTAACCCTGTTTCTGTAGTGCAGTGCAGGGGAGAGCCTGGGAGCCTTCCCTCCAGCCTTTCTGTGAGGGAAAATGGCGCTGTGTGCTGAGGAGATAGGCCCCGCCCCTTTTTCGGCGGCCTCGTCTCCCGCTCTTAACGGATTCTGGCAGGGGTTAAATATCTCCATATAGCCCCCGGAGGCTATATGTGAGGTATTTTTAGCCAAAAATAGGTTTTCATTGCCTCCCAGGGCGCCCCCCTTCCAGCGCCCTGCACCCTCAGTGACTGCCGTGTGAAGTGTGCTGAGAGGAAATGGCGCACAGCTGCAGTGCTGTGCGCTACCTTAAGAAGACTGAGGAGTCTTCATGCCGCCGATTCTGGACCTTCTTCTTGTTTCAGCATCTGCAAGGGGGCCGGCGGCGAGGCTCCGGTGACCATCCAGGCTGTACCTGTGATCGTCCCTCTGGAGCTAATGTCCAGTAGCCAAAGAAGCCAATCCATCCTGCATGCAGGTGAGTTCACTTCTTCTCCCCTAAGTCCCTCGTTGCAGTGATCCTGTTGCCAGCAGGACTCACTGTAAAATAAAAAACCTAAGCTAAACTTTTCTAAGCAGCTCTTTAGGAGAGCCACCTAGATTGCACCCTTCTCGGCCGGGCACAAAAATCTAACTGAGGCTTGGAGGAGGGTCATAGGGGGAGGAGCCAGTGCACACCACCTGATCCTAAAGCTTTACTTTTTGTGCCCTGTCTCCTGCGGAGCCGCTATTCCCCATGGTCCTTTCAGGAACCCCAGCATCCACTAGGACGATAGAGAAATAAAAGTAATTAACTCTCAAACATTTTATAGACGACACAGTCATCAAGACTGAGGGTGCAGTTAGCTAACTTGCACAACAATGTAAATACATCTGGTTTCAACTAGTGATGAGCGGGTTCGGATCCCGAACTTCACCCATTTTACACGGGTCCGAGGCAGACTCGGATCCTCCCGCCTTGCTCGGTAAACCCGAGCGCGCCCGAACGTCATCATCCCGCGGTCGGATTCTCGCGAGATTCGTATTCTATATAAGGAGCCGCGCGTCGCCGCCATTTTTCACTCGTGCATCGGCGATGATCGTGAGAGGATGTGGCTGGCGTCCTCTCAGTTTCTATGTTAAGTGGGCTGCAAATTGTGCTGCATATATCTGTGCTCAGTGTGCTGCAAATATCTGTGCTCAGTGTGCTGCAAGTGCAAATATCTACGTTCTCTGCCTGAAAAACGCTCCATATCTGACTGTGCTCAGTGTGCTGTAAATATCTGTGCTCAGTTTGCTAATTGCTTTATTGTGGGGACTGGGGACCAGCATTATTATATAGTAGGAGGACAGTGCAGAGTTTTGCTGACCAGTGACCACCAGTATTATACGTTCTCTGCCTGAAAAACGCTCCATATCTGTGCTGCATTGTAGTATATAGTAGGAGGACAGTGCAGAATTTTGCTGACCACCAGTATAACTATATATATAGCAGTACGGTACAGTAGTCCACTGCTCTACCTACCTCTGTGTCGTCAAGTATACTATCCATCCATACCTGTGGTGCATTTCAGTTTTGCAGTTTGCTGACCACCAATATATATACTATATAGCAGTGCGGTACAGTAGGCCACTGCTCTACCTACCTCTGTGTCGTCAAGTATACTAGTATCCATCCATACCTGTGGTGCATTTCAGTTTTGCACAGTTTGCTGTCCACCAGTATATAATATATAGCAGTACAGTACAGTAGGCCACTGCTCTACCTACCTCTGTGTCGTCAAGTATACTAGTATCCATCCATACCTGTGGTGCATTTCAGTTTTGCACAGTTTGCTGTCCACCAGTATAGAATATATAGCAGTACAGTACAGTAGGCCACTGCTCTACCTACCTCTGTGTCGTCAAGTATACTAGTATCCATCCATACCTGTGGTGCATTTCAGTTTTGCACAGTTTGCTGACCACCAGTATATACTATATAGCAGTACGGTACAGTAGGCCACTGCTCTACCTACCTCTGTGTCGTCAAGTATACTATCCATCCATACCTGTGGTGCATTTCAGTTTTGCACAGTTTGCTGACCACCAGTATATACTATATAGCAGTATGGTACAGTAGGCCACTGCTCTACCTACCTCTGTGTCGTCAAGTATACTATCCATCCATACCTGTGGTGCATTTCAGTTTTGCACAGTTTGCTGACCACCAGTATATAGAGCCAGTTTGTGCAAGAAGAGATTGATTGCTTCTTTTTTGGTGGGGGCCCAAACCAACCAGTCATTTCAGTCACAGTCGTGTGGCAGACCCCGTCGCTGAAATGATGGGTTCGTTAAAGTGTGCGTGTCCTGTTTATACATAAGGGTGGGTGGGAGGGCCCAAGGACAATTCCATCTTGCACCTCTTTTTTCTTTCATTTTTCTTTGCATCATGTACTGTTTGGGGACTATTTTTTTGAAGTGCCATCCTGTCTGACACTGCAGTGCCACTCCTAGATGGGCCAGGTGTTTTTGTCGGCCACTTGGGTCGCTTAGCTTAGTCATCCAGCGACCTCTGTGCAAATTTTAGGACTAAAAAATAATATTGTGAGGTGTTCAGAATACACTGAAAATGAGTGGAAATTATGGTTATTGAGGTTAATAATACTATGGGATCAAAATGACCCCCAAATTCTATGATTTAAGCTGTTTTTGAGGGTTTTTTGTAAAAAAACACCCGAATCCAAAACACACCCGAATCCGACAAAAATTTTCAGGGAGGTTTTGTCAAAACGCGTCCGAATCCAAAACACGGCCTCGGAACCGAATCCAAAACCCGAAAAATTTCCGGTGCACATCACTAGTTTCAACAATAAAACCATTTCTACTATTCCACCTCAGCATCAACCACCTTTTGCTTCTCACGCTGCATCAGAATGAACGGAGCAAAAGACCACCAAATGAGACCCAGCCCCTGTTCAAGGCATAGTAGTCACAACCTTTTACTGCACTGCCTACATAGATACCACACACAAAGAATTCTAGAAACATTCCTATTTATTTCTTCCTAAAATACATGTGTCATGGAGCACAATGACCTGGACAGAATAGCAGGTCTTCGTTTCCTTAGTACGCAAACTGAAATTCTGCAAAGATCAGGTCACCTAGCTGGGTACGGTGTGGTAAATGCCACTGACATGTACATATGCACTTATAGCTTAAGCAGGCAAAGGTCATAGCTACTTCTTATAAAGGAACTGGATCTTGGGCAAGTCATGAAGCAGCTGTGACAAGGTAAACCACAGAGTATTTACAGCATGACATGGACTAGTAGGGAGGCAGAGTCCTACCAAGACTGCTTGTTCATATGTGTAAAAGCAGACGTAATACATAGGATTTACCAGCAGACAAGATGCCGGCAGCGAGTCCCACTTGGTTAGTGGCGTGGACAGAGTGGTAATACCTGGAGATGGCCGGGAGTCTGTATTTCACCGGCTGTCGGGATTCTGGTGTTGGTCTCTTGAATGCTGGGATCCCGACAGCCGGTATTTTAACTGCATCCCAAGCAGAGCTATTCTGCTCAGTGTCTGAAGCACTAAAGATACAATCTCCAGGCCTATTGTTGCTGAACAGGTGTACCTGTTTGTTTATTCCTGTATACCAGACCAGGAGGTCTCTATTATTGGAAAAGTTATTGTCATGGGATGTAGTTATGTGATCGGCGGTCAGGAAGCCGCCGGTCACAATACCTCCCCCTACATCCCGCCCACTTACAATCCAGACAGTCGGCATGCCGTCTAGAAGGGACTATTCCCAATCGCTCGCCCACCCCCCAATCTGGGATCCTGCCGTGAATATGGTGACACAGTTCACACATACCCAAGTCATTGTCATTACAGGTGGAAACCAGAGGATAAATTACTGTATATCCTAGGACCACATGACCTTAACCCCTTTACTACTGATCATCACATCCCAACATCAATGATCTGTTCTGCACATAAATTCTTCCTTGTTTTTACAGAAGACTTTGTATTTTTAGAAAATTCAATTAGACTTTTTGCTCATTCTAGCACATCAAAATTTGGTTTTATTGAAAAAAAGGGAACTAAAAGCAAAATGAGAATTTAGGTTTCTGTTTTATAAATACCACAAACAAATACTTTGCAGCTTCTTGTTTTGCCAATATTCCACATTTCCAATATAGTAAAAAGGCAGGATGCTATTGTGGCGGTTTTGACAAAAACAATCTGGATATAAAAAGATTTTTTTTTTCTTCACATTTTTGCTATTTCAATTTAAATACCACCAAAGTGTAGGGAAGTGGTTTCCAAACATACATGCTGCTGCCTATATTTTTTGTGTGCTGTAAGTGAATCTGCATATCATAGAAAACCCCATCATATGCAGATACAGATGCGATCCCACACAGAATATAGGCATGCCGCATATCATTTTAATCAGCAGATTTAATCTTCTTGTGTGTCTTATACGCATAGTGATGTAAATAAAATGCATTTTCAGCAACAACAAAAAAAGAGATGCCTGGCGCTAATGGAGTAGCACAAGACCTGTCAGCTCACTCACGCCAGGCATCTCACGCTGCATGGCGTATTGAGGCAAGATGTATGAGGGCACAGATGTATATGGACTTGAAAAAGATAATGCATTTTCTCATTTGTACATCTTTAAATAAAGTATACAGAGGCACTGATTGTGGGTTGCAAAAAAAAGCATTGTAACAGACCATGTTGCAATGCAGGGGTGCAAATACCCCAAGTATTATTACATGCAGGGTGAATACAGTCTGCTTTTGCTTGTAGCCCAACAATGCTGGACAGCTTTATTATTACTACACTACAAGACACGATCCTGCTAGTCTCTGCAAATTTTAAATCTGCTTCAATTGCAGTGCACAGAATAAGGCTGCCCCCTGAGCTATTGACGCCAGGAGGGAGAGATTTCACCAGCCATGAACATCATGACTTCTGCAGTGCAGGAGAGTCCTCTGGTAATTATGTGCAAGATTGCAGATTGCTCAGATGGAGGAGATAGAGCACTTATAATACTCCCCCCTTATTTCATGGTTTGTAAAAATCTCTCCAGTGTTCTTTCCTGGAAGAAGCAGGAAATTACGTGACTATGTCATCAGGACCCCTCACCCTCCCACACTCTCTTGGTGACCAAGCGGCCAAAACTATAAGGGGAAGCAAGTTCCCCCCTATTTGACCCCAGGCAGTGCTTAGCACAATTTTGCAGCCGAGAATGAAACTGGATCTTAAGAGCGATTAATTGAATCTGTATCTATCATTCCCGAGAAGCAGAGACACCGTGATGTAGATTCTAAGTTGTGAAGAGGTTTTATTTTAGGATGATGAAATAATATCAAAGATAACTTCATCAATCTAAGTACTATTGCAAATATACAACCCACATGAGAGAAATGCAGCATTCTAAGCAGGAGATATAAATAGAATAAATGTAAACACAATTCTAAAATTGGCCAAATTTTTTTGCATTGTGATTAACGAATTTACCTTTATTTTCCTTTTCAAGAATTATCTCAGTTGGCTTCACAGAGTCTACATCATTCCCATCTTCCAGGTGCATTAACTGAGTGTTGTCATCCTCTGGTACATTGGCAGTTTTCCCAGGGCCTGACATATGTGGTGTAATAGTCGCTGGACACTACATATAGCAGAAAGAAGCACTGGCTTACTAGATGTACATTTAATGATGTTCAGATATGCATAAGACCCAGATCAGCTACATAAAGATGTGTATTAGAAACACCAACCTTAGTGTCTTCTACTGTGACCACAACATTGGTTGGTAGGTTTGACTCCATCACTGCTTCGTCCACTTTTACTTCTGTACAGACTTTATTCCAGATAAAAGAGAGTTTATAAAGTGTGTGTTTTATACAATTACATAACAATGCACAGTGACACATGTATTGTGACAAGTTATCCATTTATAGTCAGAAACCCAAAGAGGGAACATATTACAATAATGTGATAAGCACAGCCATGATCAGCAAATGTTTATTTTGCCATTGTGAAGGGCTATTTAACCGCTTCATGACCGGGGGTATGTGTCAAACCATACGTCAATGTTTACTATGGCAACTTTGATACTATTTTGTGTACCCTAAGAAATGTCACATAATAGAGAGAGGCAGGAACACAGGATTTTGGTTACCTACCGGTAAATCCTTTTCTCGTAGTCCGTAGAGGATGCTGGGTCCACATTAGTACCATGGGGTATAGAGGGGTCCACCAGGAGCCATTGGCACTTTAAGAGTTTGCGTGTGGGCTGGCTCCTCCCTCTATGCCCCTCCAACCAGACTCAGTCTAGAAACTGTGCCCGAGGAGACTGACATCTTCGAGAGAAGGATTTTACACAGATAGTGGCGAGATTCACACCAGCTCACACATACAAGGCACATCAAGCTAACCTGCTTGAAACGCAGCAACCGCTGAAACATTACTTACCAAGTAACAAAGCAGTATTCAACTAAAACGAAGTTTACTGAACCAAATAACGATAGCAGGAAAACGAAGCGCTGGGCGGGCGGGCGCCCAGCATCCTCTACGGACTACGAGAAAAGGATTTACCGGTGAGTAACCAAAATCCTATTTTCTCTTACTTCCTAGAGGATGCTGGGGTCCACATTAGTACCATGGGGATGTACCAAAACTCCCAGAACGGGAGGGAGAGCGCGGAGGCTCCTGCAGAACTGATTGGCTGCTGAGAACCTGAAGTTTGGTCAAAGTATTGAACTTGTAGAACTTTGCAAACGCGTTGGACCCAGAACAAGTAGCCGCTCGGCAAAGCTGTAAAGCATAGACACCCCGGGCAGCTGACCAGGAAGAACCCACCTTACGAGTAGAGTGGGCCTTAACAGACATAGGACACGGCAATCCTGCCGTAGAATACGCATGCTGAATAGTGAACCTGATCCAGCGAGAGATTGTCTTCTTAGAAGCAGGACACCCAAGTTTCTTGGGATCATACAGGACAAACAGAGTCCGATTTTCTGTGACGAGCAGTGCTCTTCACATAGATTTTTAGAACTCTTACAACATCCAAGGACTTTGAAGAAATTGAGGAGTCAGTAGCAACTGGCACCACAATAGGTTGGTTGATATGAAATGCCGACACAACCTTTGGAAGAAACTGCTGACGTGTCCGAAGCTCAGGCCTATCTTCATGGAAGATCAAGTATGGGCTTCTACAGGATAAAGCCCCCAACTCCGACACACGTCTTGCAGAAGCTAAGGCCAACAAAGTGACAGCCTTCCACGTGAGAAACTTGACCTCAACCTCCTGTAGAGGCTCAAACCAGTCCGACTGGAGGAACTGCAACACCACGTTAAGATCCCAGGGCGCGGTAGGCGGCACAAAGGGAAGTTGGATGTGCAGAACTCCCTTCAAAAAAAACTGTCTGAACCTCAGGAAGGGCAGCCAACAATGGATAGGGACGAAATTTGTACATTTATCGATCCCAACCGCAGGCCCATATCCACACCTGCTTGCAGGAAGAGGAGAAAACGTCCCAGTTGAAACTCCACCATAGGAAACCTCTTGGACTCACACCAAGAGACATTTTTTCCAAATACGACGGTAATGTTTAGAAGTTACTCCTCTCCTAGCCTGAATCAGGGTAGGAATAACCTTGCTCGGAATGCCCTTTCCGAGCTAGTATCTGGCGTTCAACCGCCATGCCGTCAAACTCAGCCGCAGTAAGTCTTGATAGGTGAACGGCCCCTGCTGCAGCAGGTCCTCCCGAAGAGGAAGAGGCCTCGGCTCTTCTAGCAGTAGATCCAGAAGATCCGCGTACCAAGACCTTCTTGGCCAATCTGGAGCAATGAGGATCGCTTGAACCCTTGTTCTCATTATGATCTTTAGCACTCTTGGAATGAGTGGAAGTGGAGCAAACACGTACACCGACTGGAACACCCACGGAGACACTAGGGTGTCCAACTCCACGGCTTGCGGGTCCCTCGACCTGGAACAATACCACCAAAGCTTCTTGTCGAGACGAGAGGCCATCATGTCTATTTGAGGTATACCCCAAAGATTTGTCACCTCCGTGAACACCTCCGGATGGAGTCCCCACTCCCCTGGATGGAGATAGTTTCTGCTGAGGAAATCCCCTTCCCAGTTGTCTACTCTCGGAATGAAGATTGCCGACAGTGCCAACGCGTGTTTTTCTGCACAGAGGATTATTCTCGTCACCTCTGACATTGCAGCTCTGCTCTTCGTTCCGCCCTGTCGGTTGATGTAAGCCACTGTCGTTACATTGTCCGACTGCACTTGAATGGACAGATTTCTCAGAAGATGGGCCGCTTGGAGAAGACCGTTGTAGACGGCTCTTAGTTCTAGAATGTTTATCGGCAGGCCGGCTTCCAGACTTGACCACCTTCCTTGGAAGGTCTCCCCCTGAGTGACTGCCACCCAGCCTCGGAGACTTGCATCCGTGGTTAGAAGGATCCAGTCCAGAATCCCGAACCTGCGGCCTTCCAGAAGGTGAGGCAGTTGCAACCACGAGAGGAGTGAAATCTTGGCCTTTGGCGACAGACGTATCCGCTGGTGCATATGTAGATGGGATCCCGACCACTTGTCCAGGAGATCCAGTTGGAAGGACCGAGCATGAAACCTCCCATACTGTAGAGCCTCGTAAGAGGCCACCATCTTCCCCAGAAGGCGAATGCACTGATGAACAGACACCCGTGCTGGCTTCAGGACATCCCGGACCACTGTTTGTATCACCAACGCTTTCTACTCTGGAAGAAACACCCTCTGCACTCCCGTGTCGAGGATCATTCCAAGAAAGGACAACCTCCTGGTTGGTTCCAAATTTGATTTTGGAAGATTCAGGATCCAACCGTGTTCCCTGAACAGGTGGGTCGTGAGAAAGATGGACTAACAGCTTCTCCTTGGACGGTGCCTTTATCAGCAGATCGTCCAGATATGGAATTATGTTCACCCCCTGTCTGCGGAGGAGAACCATCATTTCCGCCATCACCTTGGTGAAAACCCTCGGAGCTGTGGAGAGGCCAAACGGCAGAGCCTGGAACTGACAGTGACAGTCCAACAGTGCGAGATAAGCCTGATGCGGCAGCCAAATCGGAATGTGGAGGTACACATCCTTGATATCCAGGGATACCATGAATTTCCCCTCCTCCAGACTTGATATCGCTGCCCTTAGAGATTCCATTTTGAACTTGAACTCCTTCAAAAGGGGGTTTAGCGATTTTAGGTTCAGAATGGGTCTGACCGAACCATCCGGTTTCGGTACCACAAAAAGGTTCGAATAGTAACCTTTGTTTTGCAGATGAGGAGGGACCGGTATAATAACCTGAGCCTCCACCAACTTCTGGACAGCTGCCTGCAGGACTGCTCTGTCTGCCAGCAAAGCTGGCAAGCCTGATTTGAAGAATCGGTGAGGAGTGAGATCTTGAAATTCCAGCCTGTACCCCTGGGACACAGGTCCAGGCCGGACAACACCAAGACGTGACAGAAAAGCCTGAGTCTCGCTCCTACCGGCCCCACCATCTTTTTCTATCCTCCACAGGGAAAGGAAACGCCACCAGGACCCTTTTAGGGAACTGGAATATTTTCTCAGGGTTTACTCATGCTTTTTCAAAAATTGCATTTAATTCTTTTGACGCAGGGAAGGTTAGCGAGGCTTTCTTATTTTCAGTAAAGTAAGCCTCCTCAACCTGCACAGGTGTTGTATCAGAAATATTCAACACATCCCTAATGGCCTCTATCATCAACTGCACCCCTTTTGCAAGAGATGCTGTCCCCCTCAACATATCCCCATCACTGTCCTCAGTGTCAGAATCGGTATCCGTGTCATCTTGCATATTTTGTGCAAGAGCACGTTTTAGGGAATATACAGGGGGGGGGGGGGGGGGGGGGGCTGAGGTACCAGAACTGGGCCAGACTGCCATATAGCTCTGTAAAGCCTAAGTTGCAGACTCATTTTGTGCAACCCTAGTAGAAATCTGAGAAATCATAGATTTGATAGAGAATAACCACTCAGGCTCCCTTGCTGGTATCTGTGCTAAAACAGTGCAATCCTGATTACATGGAATGGGGTCATCCTGAGAGGACATATCCTCTGCCGCGCATGACACAGAGTCAATGGGCATAGCTTAATGGAGACCATAGACACTCTCCACACACACACACACACGGGAGGGCAGACAGAGTTGCAACCCCAAGAATGGCAAGAGAGAGACAGAGATTGGAGCCAACCCACACACAGCGATTTGTAGGTATAGGGAGACCCCAACCAGCGCTGACTGTGCACCTTAATAGGTTACACAGCCTGTATACAGCCCCCCCCCCCCCCCCCCCCCATACAACCTCCTGGTACCGTGAGAGGTAGCTGGAGTTGTTCTGCAGGGACTTGCTCTTCGCTGACAGCGTTGTGCAGGCAGGAAAATGGCGCTGAACGCTGCTGGGTCCGCTCTGAGAAGCTCCGCCCCCAAAATGGACCTGTCTTTCCGCTCTTCATAGTATTATACTGGCCTGAGGAATTGTGCTGGCTGAGATCCCGGGACCCCGACTGGCTGTGTGACCAGTGTAGGGTATAGGCGCTGGCTCAGGGCGCCCCTCACAGCGCCGCACTATGTACCGCTGAGCCCCAGAGCGCAGTTAGTACTGCGCTCCATACCCTGTTGCCGTCATCTCCACACAGGCCCCCCGCTTGCTAGGGGGGTCGGCGACTCACTCGCCACCAATCCTCTGGCTCTGTAAGGGGGTGGCGGCATGCTACTGGGGTGAGCGATCCCCTGTGGCAGGGAAGGATCGATCCCCTCAGGTGCTTAGTGTCCTGTCATCAAAGATAGTGGATCAGACCGCACAGGGCGGACAATACTCCCCCCACTTAGTCCCACGAAGCAGGGAGGCTGTTGCCCAGCAGCCTCCCTGTAAAAAAATAAACTTTTACTAAAGAAGTTCTGTAGAGCTCCCCTAGCTTTGACCGGCTCCTCCGGGCACATTTTCTAAACGGAGCCTGGTGGGAGGAGCATAGAGGGAGGTGCCAGCCCACACTCTCAAACTCTTAAAGTGCCAATGGCTCCTGGTGGACCAGGCTATACCCCATGGTACTAATGTGGATCCCAGCATCCTCTAGGACGTAAGAGAAATACATAATAGTAACTATACAAAATAGTAATGGTACACACATGGTCTTGTATTTGGTTCCTAGCAGCAGAACCCAACCTGCCAATGGCACTGCAATGATTGTCGGGATATAGGAGTTACATGCCCTGCCACTAAAAAAGAATAGGAAGCAATTTCATGTAGTCCAACAAACACTACAGAAGACTGGATATAACAGTGAGGGTCAGCTATTGGCTAAAACTGAAATATAAACACCAACTAATAAAAGGTCCTTTTAGTTAAAGGACCACGTGTATTACCTGGTCGCTTGGAAATCCGCATTATCTTTGTGTGACTTGATGCAGCACGTAGTGGAGATGAAGCCTCATCACCCTCTGATTTGATGGCTTGTTGGTGCCGGAGAGCTTTCTCTTGCCTAATTTCTTCAAGAGTTTTTACTCGAACTTGTTCGATTGACTGTGAGCTAACTTTTGTCTCTTTTAAATTCACAGAATTTTGTTTTTTTGAGTCCACGTTGCTGCCAGCAGTATTACTTATGACGTGTTGTTTAATTGCATCACGTCGAATGCTCCAACTGAAGACCGATTGGCCACCTTGCTTCTGTTTTTTATCATTCAGATTCTGAGCCTTGACCTGTGTTTCCGCTCCTTGATCGACTCCTGTTTCCAGATCTTTATCTGGCTTATTGTCATCCTTCTGTACCCCGTCATTTAGTTGTCTCAGTCTCTTTTCTGCCAGGATATCATAGAATGACTTACGATGAAGGCTTAATGGGGGTTTAGAAGAAGCAGTAACACTGTCCTCACCGCTAGAAGATACACCTGTGACTTCTTGCTCCTTTCTCTGATTGGCCTTTTCCAGACGTATTTCTTGAAGGGTCTTAACACGGAATTCTGCTGTTGGATTAGCAGCTCTCTCTGCAGGAATAAAAAATGTCCATTAAATGTTTGATGCCTTTGTATTATACCATAATTGACAAAACTTTAAATATCTCATAGAGCACCTTAAATATGCAGGGTTAAGGTGCATACACACTTGGAGAGAAAATGAGCGACGTTGCTCATTTTCCCCCCCATCATGAGCAACGTCGCTCATTTTCTCGGCAAGTGTGTATGCCACCAGCGACGAGCGATGCATGGCCCCGCGGGTCGGCAATGACCCTCGCTGTCGTCTGTGCATGCTCGCTCAATCTGGACTGTCGTCCAGGAGCTGCCTGAACGGCCCGGCCGCTGCCTGACATCACTGAGTGGCATGAACGGTCATATCGCTCAGTGTGTACAGCCGGCCGCCGACCGACCGGACAGGGAAGAGGAAACACCAGACGACGTCGCTCAGAGCACGTCGTCTAGTGTGTATGCACCTTTAGAGAAAGGAGCTTTCCGGTAAGAAATATTTCAGAAGCAATCCTAATTCAAGAATAACGTGCGTCCCGTACCCCCCCTTCTGGCCCGACCACAGTGGTCCATACTTAACCTTGACCAAACAATATGCAGTTACCCATTTCTGTGCTGTTCTGTTCTGCTGGCAGTCCCAATCGATCTTTTAAACGTCTTTGAATCTGAGCTGAAAAAAAGACAGAGGAAGGAAGATGTGGTCCTTATTACATGCATTCACTAGGGGAGATCAACAGTCTTGCAGCTTGACTCTGGATTATCAAAGCAAAGTAAATCTTCCCACAGCAGGTGGTCTACTTTGGGTTACTGTTTTCCTTAATAGGAAGGCACAAAGACTAAATTCCACAAATAATGTTGTATATACACTCCTATAAAAAGGGGCTGATGCAGAAGTTGCACACAAGTCCATTTTCAGGGTACATACACATGCAGAGTTGTATGTGGTTGAAGGGGGCTGTAATGGGGTTATAGTTGGTGAGAAGCAACTTCAGGCTAAACAGTGCAGAGGAAGTACAAATGTGCCTATTTTCCAAAGGGATTTAGGCACTAGGTATAGGTCTGCTGCAAATGTGCACGGATAATGTAGACAGCTATGGAACCAAGGGGCAGACGTATTAACCTGGATAAGGGAAAAAATAGGATTTTAATTACCTACCGCTAAATCCTTTTCTCGTAGTCGTAGAGGATACTGGGGTTCCATTTAGTACCATGGGGTGTAGACAAGTCAACTAGGAGCCATGGACACTTTAAGAAATAGATACTGTACGCTGGCTCCTCCCTCTATGCCCCTCCTACCAGACTCCGTTTAGAAAATGTGCCCGAGGAGACAGACATACTTTGAGAGAAGGATAGATAAGGATAGTGGTGAGATTCCAAACCAGCACACATAAAACAGAGGAAAGCTATGCTAACCTAACTTTAAAAAGGAACAGCAACAGCTGAACCAACAATACTTAACCAAGTAACAGTGCAGGAAGAAGGAAGGACTGGGTGGGCGCCCAGTAACCTCTACGGACTACGAGAAAAGGATTTACCGGTAGGTAATTAAAATCCTATTTTCTCTTACGTCCTAGAGGATACTGGGGTTCCATTTAGTACCACGGGGATGTACCAAAGCTCCCAAACCGGTGGGAGAGTGCTGAGGTTCCTGCAGAACTGACTGACCAAACTGAAAGTCCTCAGAGGCCAAAGTATCGAACTTGTAGAACTTAGCAAACATGTTCGAACCTGACCTAGTAGCTGCTCAGCAGAGCTGTAAAGCCGAGACACCCCGGGCAGCCGCCCAGAAAGAACCCGCCAACCTAGTAGAGTGGGTCTGTACAGATTTCGAAACCGGCAAACCTGCCATGCAATAAGCATGCTGGATACTGAATCTGATCCATCATGCAATTGTCTGCTTTGAAGCAGGACACCCAATGTTATTGGGATCATATAGAACGAACAGCGAGTCGGATTTCCTGTGACGAGCGGTTCTCTTTACATACAACTTAAAAGCCCTCACAACATCCAAAGACTTTGAAGTAGTAGAGGTGTCCGTAACAGCCGGGACCACAATAGGTTGGTTGATGTGAAACGCGGACACCACCTTAGGAAGAAGTTCTGAGTTCAGCTCTGTCCTCATGAAAAATTAAGTAGGGACTCTCGTGAGACAACGCCCCTAGCTCCGACACACGTCTTGCTGAAGCCAAGGCCAACAGTGTGACGGTCTTCCATGTAAGGTACTTTACGTCAACCTCCTGTAACGGTTCAAACCAGTCCAATTGGAGGAACTGCAGCACCAAATTGAGATCCCAAGGTGCCGTGGGAGGCACAAAGGGAGGCTGGATTCGCAGAACACCTCTCAAAAACGTCTGGACCTCAGGGATAAAAGCCAATTGTTTTTGAAAGAAAATGGACGAAATCTGGACTTTTATGGAGCCCAGACATAGGCCAACATCCACACCTGCCTGCAGAAAAAGTCCCAGGTGAAATTCCACAGCAGAATATTTTCTGCTCTCACACCAACAGATGTATTTCTTCCAAATACAGTGGTAATGTTTAGACGTTACCCCCTTTCCTGGCTTGGACCATAGTCGGGATAACTTTGTTAGGGATCCCTCTCCTGTCTAGAATCAGCCACTCCACTTCCATGCCGTCAAACATAGCCGCGTCCCTGTTGCAGAAGATCCTCGCGAAGAGGTAGAGGCCACGGATCTTCGAGGAGCATCTCCAGAAGGTCCGCGTACCAGGCCCTTCTTGGCCAGTCCGGAGCAATGAGTACTGCTTGAACCTTTTCCCTTTTTATTCTTGTGAGAATTCTTGGGATCAGAGGAAGTGGAGGAAACGCGTACACCATCTGATAGACCCATGGAGTCGTCAGAGCGTCTACCGACACTGCCTATGGGTCTTTCAACCTGGAACAATACCGCTTGAGCTTCTTGTTGAGATGAGAGGCCATCATGTCAATGTGTGGATATCCCCACCGACGTGTCAAGCACCTGAACACTTCCGGGTGAAGGCCCCACTCCCCCGGGTGCATGTCGTGTCTGCTGAGGAAGTCTGCTTCCTAGGTGTCTACTCCTGGAATGAAGAACGCTGACAACGCCACAGAGTGGGGGTTTTTTGCCCAGAGAAGAATTCTTGACACCTCTGACATCGCTGCTCTGCTTTTCGTTCTGCCCTGTCGGTTTATGTACGTCACTGCCGTCACATTGTCCGACTGGAACTGAATGGCCCGATCGTGAAGAAGATAAGAGGCGTTGTATATGGCCCTGAGTTCCAGAATGTTGACTGGAAGGGTGACTTCCTGACTTGACCATCTTCCTTGAAACTGCACCCCCTGGGTGACTGCTCCCCAACCTCTGAGGCTTGCATCCATGGTTAACAGGATCCAGTCTTGAATTCTGAACCTCCAACCCTCGTCGAGGTGAGAAATCTGTAGCCACCACAAAAGGGAGAGCCTGGCTTTTGGCAGCAGACTGATCCTCTGGTGCATGTGAAGATGCGATCCGGACCATTTGTCCAACAGATCGAGTTGGAAGGGTCTTGTGTGAAACCTTCCGTATAAGAGGCCACCATTTTCCCCAGAAGGTGAATGCATAAATGCACTGATATGCGAGTTGGCTTCAGGACATCCCGAACCATCGACTGGATTACCAATGCCTTTTCCAACGGAAGGAACACCTTCTGCGACTCCGTGTCCAGTATCATTCCCAGGAATGGGAGCCTCCGTGTTGGCTCTAGGTGAGAATTCGGAAGGTTCAGAATCCACTCATGATCCTGGAGAAGTTTGGTTGAGATGTCAATGCTGTCCAGCAACCTCTCCCTGGACGGAACCTTTATCAGAATATCGTCCAGGTATGGAATTATGTTCACTCCCTGTTTGCGAAGGAGAAACATCTCTGCCATCACTTTGGTGAACACCCTCGGTGCCGTGGAGAGACCAAATGGCAGGGCCTGGAACTGGTAGTCACAGTCATGCAGTGCAAACCGTAGATAAGCCTGATGAGGCGGCTAGATCGGAGTGTGAAGGTACGCATCCTTGACATCCAGAGACACAAGGAAATCCCCTTAATCCAGACCTGAGATCACCGCTCTTAGAGACTCCATCTTGAATACTCTTAAGAACGGGTTCAAGGGGATGAGGTTCAGAATTGGTTGTACCGAACCATCCGGTTTCGGTACTACAAACAAATTGGAATAGTACCCCTTGTTGTGCAGATGAGGTGGAACTGGAACAATGACTTGAGTCTGTACGAGTTTTTGGATGGCCTGCTGTAAAGTTATACTTGCCTCTTGTGAAGCTGGTAAGCCTTATTTGAAGAATCTGTGAGGTGGGAGCTCTTGGAACTCCAGTCTGTAGCACTGGGAAATAAGATCTATGACCCAGGGATCCGGCACGAACTTGACCAGATGTGAGAATTTTAGTCGGGCTCCCACGTGACATTCCTCCAGGCATCGCGGTCTACCGTCATGTTGAAGGCTTTGAGGAAGCAGAGCCTGAGCTCTGATCCGAGGCACCTGCAGTTGCTGGTTTGCGTCGTTTACCTCTTGCGCCTCTGGAGGCCGTAGAAGCACCTCCGGAATTTCCCTTAAACTTGGCTGTCCGAAAGGAATGCAAATTTGAAGATGAATAAGCTTTCTTGGCTGGGGGAGGTATGGAAGGAAGATACGTACACTTACCCGCAGTAGCTGTGGAGATCCATTTGTCTCTCCTTTGAATGGTAGGCCTTCCACGCCTTTCCTGGAGGCCGCATCAGCAGTCCACTGGCGTAGCCACAAGCCCCTGCATGCTGACACTGCCATAGCGGTGGTGCGTGCATTAAGCAAACCAATCTCTTTTATGGCTTCCACCATAAAGTTTGCAGAGTCCTGTATATGCTGCAGGAGTAAAACATCCCCCCTAGACAAAGAATCTAACCCCTCAATTAGGTTACCTGACCATTTAGCAATGGCTTTTGTGATCCACGCACATGCAATAGTGGGTCTCTGGGCCAACCCAGCAGCTGTGTACAATGATTTGAGTGTAGTCTAAATTTTTACGATCAGCCGTATCTTTTAGGGAGGCTGCAACAGGGACAGGCAGTACAGTTTTTGGTGACAGCCTAGAGACTGATGCGTCCACTATCGGTGGATTTTCCCATTTTTTCCTATCCTCCAGAGGAAAAGAAAAAGATGAGAGCAACCTTTTAGGGATTTCAAGTTTATCAGAATTAACCCACGGTTCTTCAAACAGGGTATTCAATTACTTTGACGCAGGAAAAATGACTGAGGACTTCTTTTGTACATTAAAATAAGGTGTCAGAGGATTGTGAGGAATCTTATCAGGAATTTGCAGAACATCTCTGATAGCCTCTATAAGAGCCTCTATTCCCTGTGACAGAGTAGTATCCCCCCCCCCCCCTCCAAATCCACCTCACCCTCCTCCATGTCTGACCAGTCAGAGTCAGACTGCAGCACATGGGCCAGAGATCGTTTTTGCGGACAAATGGGAGGGGATTGAGACGCTGGTTTGGGGACGGAGTCTCTAATTCATAAACTCATCCACAGTCTGTCTTAAGTATTGCATCTGTTTCTCATTTCGGGATAGCTTTGTAGAAATATTTGAGATCATTCCCTTAATGGAATTAACCCACTCCGATTCAGCCCCGCTATTCTGGGAAGGTGCACTGCCCTGAGTACCCAGTAGTGAGCCCCCTGGGGAAGAGGAACACTCCGCTGTACAAGAGACACACTCTTTGCCTGACATAATGTAAATGTGACAGCACTCACACACACACACAGGAAAAATAGGATTTTAATACCTACCGGTAAATCCTTTTCTCTTAGTCCGTAGAGGTTGCTGGGGACTCCGTAAGGACCATGGGGTATAGACGGGATCCGCAGGAGCCATGGGCACACTATAAGACTTTGAATGGGTGTGAACTGGCTCCTCCCTCTATGCCCCTCCTCCAGACTCCAGTTAGAAAACTGTGCTCAGGGAGACGGACATTTCGAGGAAAGAATTTATTGTGTAAACACGGTGAGTGTCATACTAGCTCACACCTCGAACATGCCGCAGAACGTGGCATCCAATAGAACACCAGCCAACGGCATGAAAAATATACAGCCACATGCTGAGAGAATATGTAACACAACCTGTGTGTCAACACAACCAATAATAAGATACCGCATGCCATGGCATGAACAACGTCAGCAACAGCCTGACTGAAAAGAAACACAAGAGTGTAACCATAACCAATAACTGCAGACACAGTACGCACTGGAACGGGCGCCCAGCATCCTCTACGGACTAAGAGAAAAGGATTTACCGGTAGGTATTAAAATCCTATTTTCTCATACGTCCTAGAGGATGCTGGGGACTCCGTAAGGACCATGGGGTTTATACCAAAGTTCCAGACCGGGCGGGAGAGTGCGGACGACCCTGCAGTACCGATTGAGCAAACATGAGGTCCCCATCAGCCAGGGTATCAAACTTGTAGAACTTGGCAAAAGTGTTTGAACCCGACCAAGTAGCCGCTAGGCAAAATTGAACCGCCGAGACTCCTTGGGCATCCGCCCAAAAAGAGCCTATCTTCCTAGCAGAATGGGTCTCCACCGACTTCGGTAACGGCAATCCAGCCGTAGAACGAGCATGCAGAATCGTATCACAGATCCAGCGTGTAACAGACTGCATAGAAGCAGGCGCCCCAATTACGCTGGGAGCATACCGGACAACAGAGCCTCTGTTTCCCCAAACTGAGCCGAATTGGCGACCTAAATATTCAAAGCCTTGACTACATCGAGAGACTTTGAATCAGCCAATGCTTAAGTAACCACAGGCATCAAAATAGGCTGGTTTCTGTGAAACACAGAAACCACTTTTGGCAGAACTATTTTCCGAGGTCTCAATTCCGCTCTATCCACATGGAAGATCAAACAAGGGCTATTGTGAGACAAAGCCACTACTTCCGACACCCGCCTTGCGGACGCCAAGGCCAATAGCATGACCACTTTCCGAGAGAGAAATTTTAACACAACCTTTCATAAAGGTACCAACCAGTGTGACATAAGAAACTGCAACACCACGTCAAGGTCCCACGGTGCCAATGGGGGCACAAATGGAGGTTGGATGTGCAGCACTCCTTTCACAAAAGTCTGAACTTCCAGAAAAGTGGCCAATTCTTTTTGAAAGAAAAATTTATAAGGCCAAAAACTGCACTGAAATGGAGCCTAACTTTAGGCCTGCATCCACACCTGCTTGCAAAGAATGGAGAAAAACGACCCAGATGAAATTCTTCCGTAGGAGCCTCCTTGGATTCACACCAAGACACATATTTTCTCCAAATACAGTGGTAATGCTTTTCAAGCCTGAAGAAGTGTGGGAATGACTTCACTGGGAATACCCTTTCGGGCTAGGATATGGCGTTCAACCGCCACGCTGTCAAACGCAGCCGCGGTAAGTCTTGATACACGCCCGGATCTTGCTGTAACAGGTCCTCTCGTAGAGGAAGAGGCCAGGGATCTTCTATAAGTAAATCAGGAAGAACTGGATACCAAGCCTTCCTTGTCTAGACCGGAACAATGAGGATCGCCTGAACCTTTGTTCTTCTTACGTTTATCACCTTCAGAAAGAGTGAAAGTGGAGGGGACACATAGACCGACTGAAAACACCCAAGGTGTCACGAGGGCGTCCACTGCTATAGCTTGAGTGTCCCTTGATCTGGAACAATATCCTTGAGGTCTCTCGTTGAGGCGAGACGCCATCATGTCCAATTGAGGCACTCCTCAAAGACTTGTCACTTCTGTGAAAACTTCTCGATGACGACTCTATTTCTCCCGGATGGAGATCGCGTCTGCAGAGGAAATCTATTGCTCCGTCGTCTACATCCGGAACGAAGACTGCTAATATAGCGTTTAGCTGTCTTTCCGCCCAGCGGAAAACTTTTGCGGCTTCTGCCATTGCCGCTTTGCTCCTTGTTCCTGTTATGTCGTCCGACAGAATTAAGACGGGCCGATCACGAAGAAGATGTTCGTTTGAAAACAGCTCTTAATTCAAGAATGCTTATTGCAGACAAGCTTCCCAGCTTGACCTTTTCCCCTGGAAATTCTCCCCCCGGGAAGACTGCTCCCCAGCCTCGGAGACCTGGATGCATGGACACCAGGATCTAATCCTGGATCCCGAACCTTCGTCCCACTAGGAGGTGAGAACTGTGCAGACACCACAGGAGCGATATCCTGGTCCGTAAGATTATTTTCCGGTGCATGTGCAGGTGAAACCCGGACCACATGTCCAACTGGTCCTGTGAAAACCAATCCGGCATTTTACCTGCTCACCGAAAAGACCTCTTAAGCCGCAACCATCTTCTTCATCAACGGAACATCTTGATGGGTTGTCACTGCAAATCTGATCCGACTCCGGATCCTCAGATCTCTTTCCACAGGAAAAAACAAAATCTCAACAGTTCAATATCTAATCTTATTCCCACCTCCGACATCTGAGTCATTGGGGTCAACAGCGATTCTCTGTTGAACTGTCAGAGAGAAACAACGATTTGTTTCTTGACCTCGCCGTAGTCAGGAGAGCGTCCTAGTACAGAATAATAATGGCTCTTACTATTGAAGGAAAACCATCATACTGCCATCCCTCCGGTGAAATGGCAATGACAATCCTGGATAGCAAACCCAGGTAAGCTTAATGCGGACGAACCGTATTTAAACCCACTTTCTTCTTTTACGTGTTGGAGATCCCTGCCGGAGAGATTCCATCCTGTATTTCAACCTCTTAAGTAGAAATTTTTTCTTTTAATGACAGGGACAGCAGGACAATGTCCTGATCCTGACGCAATTCTGGCATAGCGTCGCATACTACCTCCCCTTACAGAGGAGAATCGGTAAGATCTATTTGAAAAATCACTGAGGGGAATCAACTGGAAACTCCAGTATGTCCACCTTTGGTTTCTATTTTTAACTCACTGGTCCAAGTCCATTCCAGGACTGACTAAAAAGTATTAGACGAGTTCCCACCGATGTGGGCTCCAGCAAGATAGGTGCATGTGGTAGAAACAGAAGACGATATCTGCTTCTGCGAACCTGTCAAGGCCGCAGACCTCTTACCTTTTCACCTTCCACTATCTGCAAAGAAAGGGAAAAAAGAACGGTATCCAACCGGTTAAAATGACTGCATCCCACAAAAGAAAGCGTCATCAACCGTTGTGAGGGAATCTATCTCCAGAAGGTAGACTTACCAGTGGTATCTGCCGAGATTAAGTTAACCAAGGCATCCCCAAACACCGGTTACACCTTCATAGGGAAGATACTCCAGTATCTCTCAGAGTCAGCCTCAGCATTCTCATGGTGAATCCACAACGCCCTCCCAGTCGAGAGGGCCATGGAAATGGCCCGCACACCCAAGAGTCCCATAACTCTTGTAGTCGCAAGGCAGCCTGCTGCAATGTTCTAGAGCAGACCCAACTTAAGAAATATCCCCACTCTCTCTAGGATAATTCTATCGGATACCAAGGTAACCGACCATTTCTTTTTTTTCTCACAAAGACAGAAAAAAGTTCTTTAATAGCAATATCATATACTTCTTAATAGAAATTCTAAATGTCAGTAAATCAGCAGGAAGTAAACACAAGGCACACAATCAAATGGAGCATAAATATCAGCATGGAATATATGTGTCTCATTTGTGACCAGATTATAGTTTTATTATTGCATAAGCTACTGACAGAGTTTCAGGATAGTAATAATAATATAATTAGGGGATAGATGTGGGAGTAACATTGCCATCTGGGACCAGTAATCCGTTATTACTGTCTGTTAGTTACTGACTGTGCCTGGCCTGCTGCATATAGGCAGAGAATATAAATCCAGGCTTGTGCCTGCCAGGCTTCCGTAACTCTCAGCTCCCCCCTCCTCCCCATCTGCAGCAGGCTGCTGGAGAGTGATTGAGAATAGAAATCACTCTGCTGCAGGCAGCGGCTGTGTGAGAAGCAATCGAGAGGTATGTGTATGTATGTAGGTAGGTATGTAGGTAGGTATGTAGGTATGTAGGTAGGTAGGTAGGTATGTATGTATGTATGTATGTATGTATGTATGTATGTATGTATGTATGGTCGGAGCGATCAGCCTGTGGCTAGACATTTTTTACAAGCCAAACACTCCATTGCAGTCTTGCGGCATCGTATAATTGACCATATCCCACCACTGAAGAGAGGTGGAGATTGTGGTCAACTTTTATTGAAAGCTGAGGCCCGATGGATATTCCTGCTAGATACTCTGTCCCCTCGTGGGCTTAATGAACATGCAGGGCTATCAGCATTTATTTAATTGTTGCATTTGTTAATCCCTTCTGCAGTGATTTTTGTCACCATATCTATTTATTATGCTTGGCCATATATTAATTTTGTTAGTCTGCTAGATACACTGTTCTGTTCCTATGGGCTGATTCCATGTGAACAGTATTTGTGCCCTGTAATTGTTGCTTTGGTTACATGGCAACAATATTGTAACTAGTTTAAAGGTTACATTCTACATCTTATTGTGTCCGATCAGCGTGTGTTATTTTCAGTTGTTACATTCCGGCAAATGGTGCTATCTGTGCCTTGTATATTGAGCATTTTGCTATCTGTCTATTAACTATTTAATCAGAGGATTTTATTGTATGTGCTCTGGTTTGTAACAGTTGATCCATTTTCTATTGATCGTCTAATTCTCAATTTCCACTATTTAGAGGTGTTCCGGTCCGGGTGCTCCGTGACGCCGAGGCCGGCGCCCCAGCATGACGTCATTACACCAGCGGGACGCGACGGGCGGCTGGCGCCATGGATCACCAGACGGGGGTATTTAGGTGAGTGACACTGTTATATTTGTTTATCCTGACGAAAATGTTTTACTAAACATTGAAACGTTGATATCAGACTTGCGTCTGCCTCTTTATTGTATGCCGTGAGTGCCGCCGTTATTCCGGATGTATGTATGCATGTATGTGTATATGTGTGTATA
Organism: Pseudophryne corroboree; assembly: GCF_028390025.1. Classification (NCBI taxonomy): domain Eukaryota; kingdom Metazoa; phylum Chordata; class Amphibia; order Anura; family Myobatrachidae; genus Pseudophryne; species Pseudophryne corroboree. Next base: position 697,841,293 of record NC_086445.1, read on the forward strand.
TGTGTGTATATGTGTGTGTATGTGTGTGTATGTGTGTGTGTGTGTGTGTGTGTGTGTGTGTGTGTGTGTGTGTGTATGTATCCTGGCAGTGCCTCACCTGTGCATGTATAATAATGTAGGTGCTTGCCAGCAGACTGATGGATATTATTAAAATGCTGCTGATACATGTATAGTGCTCCACAGTAAGGGGGTATGTGCAGATTATGCAGGCATGTCATACATGTGCAATACATGTGTCAGACAAAGGCTGTGCATGTGTCTAATCGCTGTGTGCTTATATGGACCGAGCACTAGATTGGGGAAGAGCTAGTTTTTTTTTTTTTTACTTCAATAGTTTTTATTGGAGGTAAAAATAATTTTTATGGGGTACAGAAAAAAAAAGGGGTTCGAGTAAAACAACATATTATGGAGGTAGAAGGGGAGGTACACGAGGAGGGGGGGGGGGGGGGGGGGCATCCAGAACAGGAATAGGAACAGGTACATTGAGAGCGAGCATAAATAACATAGTAAATACCTAGCAATAGAAAGGTGTAAAAAACTAGTTTTATGGTAAGAACTTACCCTTGTTAAAACTCTTTATGCGAGGTACACTGGGCTCCACAAGTCTGGACAATGGGGTGTAGAGCAGGATTTTGATCCGAGGCACCAAAAGGCTCAAAGCTTTGACCTTCTTCCCAAGATGCATAACGCCGCCTCCTATATCACCCCGCCTCCCAGCACAGGAGCTGTTTAGTTAACCAGCCCAATGCAGTAGCAGGAAAAAAGACGACAACGGTTAGTAGCCACATACACCACACTCACGACAAGAGAAGTGTCAGCGGCTAATGCCATATCAACCCAAAGAAGCTAAGTGCGTCAGGGTGGGCGCCTTGTGGAGCCCAGTGTACATCGCAGAAAGAGTTTTAACAAGGGTAAGTTCTTACCATAAAACTCGTTTTCTGCTGCGGGGTACACTGGGCTCCACAAGTCTGGACAATGGGGGATGTCCTAAAGCATTTCCTTATGGGAGGGGACGCACTGTAGCGGGCACAAGAACCCGGCGTCCAAAGGAAGCATCCTGGGAAGCGGCAGTATCGAAGGCCTAGAACCTTATGAACGTGTTCCCGGAGGACCACGTAGTCGCCTTGCACAACTGATCAAGGGTCGCACCACGTTGGGCCTCCCAAGAAGGTCCAACAGACCGAGTAGAATGGGCCGTAATATGAACAGGAGCTGACAGACCAGCCTTCACATAAGCATGCCCAATCACCATTCTAATCCACCTGGCCAGGGTCTGCTTGTGAGCAGGCCAGTCACGTTTGTGAAATCCAAACAAAACAAAGAGAATCAGACTTTCGAATAGTAGCAGTTCTCTTCACATAGATACGGAGAGCCCGTACCACATCCAAAGACCGCTCTTTGGGAGACAAATCAGGAGAGACAAAAGCTGGAACCACAATCTCCTGATTAAGGTGGAACGAAGAAACCACCTTCGGTAAATATCCGGGACCTAAGAACCGCCCGGTCACGGTGAAAAATAAGATATGGGGAACTACAAGACAAGGCACCCAAATCCGACACTCTTCTAGCAGAGGCAATAGCCAGCAAGAACACCACCTTAAGGGAAAGCCACTTAAGGTCAGCTGAACCAAGAGGTTCAAATGGAGGCTCCTGCAACGCCTCCAAAACCACCGACAAGTCCCAAAGAGCCACAGGCGGGACATAGGGAGGTTGGATACGCAACACACCCCGAGTGAAAGTATGAACATCAGGTAAAGTCGCAATTTTTCTCTAAAACCACAGCGACAAAGCAGAAATATGAACCTTGAGGAAGGCCAGACGCAGGCCTAAATCTAGGCCCTGCTGTAGAAAAGCCAAAAGTTTGGCTGTACTAAACTTGGAAGCGTCATAATGGTTAGATGCGCACCAAACAAAGTAGGAATGCCAGACCCGATGGTAAATCCGAGCAGAGGCCGGTTTCCGGGCCCGCAACATAGTTTTAATGACCTCTTCAGAAAAACCCTTCGCTCTTAAGACGGAAGCTTCAAGAGCCACGCCGTCAAAGACAGCCAGGCTAGGACCTGGTAGACACAGGGGCCCTGAACGAGGAGGTCTGGGCGTTGTGGAAATAGAAGTGGACGCTCTGACGATAGGCCTTGCAGGTCTGAGAACCAGTGCCGTCTGGGCCACGCCGGAACTATGAGAAGCAGATTTCCTTTTTCTTGCTTGAACTTCCGAATTACCCTGGGCAGGAGTGACCCCGGAGGGAACACGTACGGCAACCGAAACCTCCACGGCACTGCCAGCGCATCCACGAATGCTGCTTGAGGATCCCTTGTCCTTGCTCTGAAGACCGGAACCTTGTGATTGTGTCGAGACGCCATCAGATCCACATCTGGAAGACCCCACCTTTCCACGAGGAGTTGAAACACTTCTGGATGGAGGCCCCACTCGCCGGCATGCACGTCCTGACGACTGAGAAAGTCCGCTTCCCAATTCAGGACTCCCGGAATGAATATTGCCGATATTGCCGGTAGATGGCGTTCTGCCCAACGTAGAATCCGTGAGGCTTCCTTCATTGCCAAACGGCTTTGAGTGCCGCCTTGATGATTTATGTAAGCCACTGTGGTGGCGTTGTCCGACTGTACTTGAACAGGACGGTTCTGAATCAAATGCTGGGTTAGGTTCAAAGCATTGAAGACCGCCCGCAATTCCAGAATGTTGATCGAGAGGAGAGATTCCTCCTTGGTCCACCGACCCTGCAAGGAGTGCTGCTCCAGCACCGCGCCCCAACCTCTTAGACTGGCATCTGTCGTCAACAGGACCCAGTTGGATATCCAGAAGGGACGGCCTCTGCACAACTGTCGGTCCTGGAGCCACCAGAGCAGCGTCAGACGGACCTCCGGAGTCAAAGAGATCATTTGAGACCTGATCCGGTGACCATGCCGTCCTACTTAGCTAGAATCAGCTTCTGGAGGGGGAGAGAATGGAATTGAGCATACTCCACCATGTCGAATGCTGATACCATGAGGCCCAGCACCTGTATTGCCGAATGTATCGACACTTGCGGACGAGAAAGGAAGTAACGAATCCTGTCCTGAAGTTTCAGGACTTTCTCCTGAGACGAGAACAACTTCTGGTTGTGAGTGTCCAACAGCGCTCCCAGATGCACCATGCTCTGAGCAGGGACCAGGGAGAATTTCTTCCAGTTGATGAGCCACCCGTGGGCTTGTAGAAACCGGACCGTCCTATCCAGATGACGCAGGAGAAGATCTGGGGAATTTGCCAGGATTAACAAGTCGTCCAGATACGGCAGTGTCCTGACCCATTGACGGCGGAGTACCACCGCCATAACTTTGGTGAAGACTCGCGGAGCCGTTGTTAAACCAAAAGGTAACGCCCGAAACTGGAAATGGTGGTTGCCAATAGCGAACCTCAGGTATTGTTGTGACACTGCTATAGTAATATGCAGGTAAGCATCCTGTATGTCCAGGGAGACCATGTAGTCCCCAGGTTCCAAGGCCAGAACTATAGAGCGAAGGGTTTCCATACGGAACTTGGAAACCTTCACAAACTTGTTCAGTGCCTTAAGGTTGAGAATGGGCCGGGAGGACCCATTCGGTTTCGTGATTAGTAACAGCGGAGAATAGTACCCCCGGCCCCTCTGAGCAAGAGGCACCTGTACTACGACTCCTGTATCCAGGAGGGTCTGTACCACCGAATGCAGAGTGTTTGCCTTTGTCTGGTCCGACGGGACGTCTGTCTGGCAAAATCGATGAGGGGGTCGGTTTTTGAAGGCTATGGCATAACCTCGAGTGACGACTTCCTGTACCCAGGCATCTGAAGTGGTCTTCAACCATTCCTGGGTATACCCTAGAAGCCGGCCCCCACACTAGGATCCCCCAGGGGGAGGCCCGCCCCGTCATGCCGCAGGCTTATCGGTCTTGGCTGCTGGCTGACGGGCAGCCCAGGCTCTTTTGGGCTTCGGCTTACCAGGTTTGGAAGTGCGGGCCTGCTTATGGTACGCTTTACCTGAAGGACGAAAGGGGCGAAAGGACGTGCCTTTGGCCTTCGACACAGAAGGAGCTGTATTAGGCAGACAGGCAGTTTTGGCAGTAGCCAAGTCAGCCACTATCTTATTTAAGTCCTCCCCAAACAGAATATCCCCCTTGAAAGGGAGTACCTCCAGGGTTTTTCTAGAGTCCAGATCCACAGACCAGGATCTCAGCCACAATATCCTGCGAGCCAGGACTGACGTAGTAGAGGCCTTGGCTGCTAGGATACCGGCATCAGAAGCCACCTCTTTAATATAGCGAGAAGCTGTGACAATATATGACAAGCATTGTCTAGCAAGGTCAGAGGAGATTTCAGTATCTAACTCCAAGGCCCATGCTTCAATAGCCTCTGCCGCCCATGTAGCTGCAATAGTGGGCCTTTGTGCAGCACCCGTGAGGGTGTAAATCGCTTTTAGACAACCCTCCACACGTTTATCCGTAGGCTCTTTTAGAGACGTGACGGTAGTGACACGGTAGAGCTGAGGAAACCACCATCCTAGCCACATGTGAGTCTATTGGAAGAGGCGTTTCCCAATTCTTAGACAGCTCTGGCACGAGGGGATAGCAAACCAGCATCTTCTTTTGAGGCACAAACTTCGTACCCGGGCTTTGCCAGGGTTCCTGACGTATATCCACTAGGTGGTCAGAGAGGTAAAACTTGTTTAACCACCTTCTGACGCTAGAACCTATCTGGTTTCTTAGGAGGAACGGATGGCTCGGGATCATCCGTAATCTGCAGAATTAACTTAATAGCCTCCAAAAGATCAGGAACATCCACATGTGAACTACCCTCCCTATCAGCCGTATCCGAGTCAGAACCTGTGGGGTCAGTGTATGTGCTGTCTTCATCAGACGAGGTGTCAGTGACAGCAGTGGATTGTGAGGAGACGAGCGCTCGCTTAGAGGACCTCTTGGACTTAGGCGAGCGATGGTCAGACTTTTTAGTAGTCAGGGACTGGTTCAACTGCTTTAATTGAGCAGATAAATCGGCCCACGGAGGGTCAGTATGTGCCTCCATTGCCACAGACCCACTGGGGGGCAAGAAGCCCTCAGAACCGGAGCCCACAGCTGCTATATTCTCCCCATATGTGCCTGTGGCTTCAGCAACACCAGCAGTGTGTTCCGCCCCAGAACCGATACCCTCAGAAGCAGACATGATATAATTTGCAGTATGAGGCAACACAGTACAATTATTAGCAGCACTATATCCCTAAACCCAAACCCCTGCGTAGTGTAGTCAGCACCAGCAGAGATAAAGGAGAGATATGGTGACTAAATCAGAGAAAAATACGTAATACAGTATATCTTTGTGAAAAACCTATATTAAATAACACCTGACGCACCAAGCCCCCTCAGGTTATAGAATATAGGGATAGCAAGTTGAGTGAAAGACACGAGATGGACACCACTCAGCTATCAATGCACACACAAATAGTCACAGTTTGTACAATGCAGAGGTTATTACAGACAATAATACTGCACTGGACTTGCTTACACAGCTATATAGTCAATAGATATAACACTACACAGTAAGAACTGGATGTATATCACAGGGTAATTGTACTATAAACCCCTGACTAAATGCACTCTTTCTTACTAACACTGACTAAAAAGGCAGGTAGAATACTTAAGTGTCATGTAAAGGCACAGCGCTGACAACCAGGCGGCTTTATATAGGAGGTTTTGCCCAAGCAGTCCCAGGAACAGTGAGCTGAGGAGTAATGGCGCCGCAGACACTGACAGGGAGTGAGGGAAAGACAGAGATGCAGCTCCAGGGCGGGAACACTTGCTGGAAATGGCGGGCTGGGGGAGGGGCTTCAGGTCTAAGCCTTATCCCCCTTGCTGGCAAAACCACCGGGTACTGTAGCCGATATTAAAATCGGTTTTAAGAGAAAACCTGACCTGCGCCCATGCCCTGGTGATCTAGTGGGATCGCCTGTATCCACAGTGTACACCGCCAGCGTGCACGGCACGCCTTCCACTGACCGCGCCGGATCGCGATCAAGACCGGGTCCCGCGAGCGGGACCCACTTACCACCTCCCGAAGCGCGGCCACGCGATCCTGGAGAGCCCCAGCCGTGTGTGTCTAACATGAAGAAAACCGGAGCCTCCGCTGTAGGTACCCAGCAACCAGGGCTCGGGAGAGTACAGCGCCGCTGGGGAGAGCTGGAGCTGCAGCAGTGAATGTCACAAGACATTTACCGCCGCTGCTGCCCTTGAAGTCTTCACTTTTTACCTCATAAAAAGCTTTTCTCAGGGCTGCTTGGAGCAGCCCCTCTGTTAAGTGCCTCGGATCAAGATCCTGCTCTACACCCCATTGTCCAGACTTGTGGAGCCCAGTGTACCCCGCAGCAGAAAGGGGACAGATTTCATAAAGTAGACATAGAGACATTATTAGGAATCAAAAAACCTTGGTACGAGGAGCTATACAGGAGTAATATTCACATTGCAACGAGAAATTAAGATTCCGGCTCAAGAGGCCTAGGCAGTTAGATATGAATAGAGAGAAGAAAGGAATGTGAATCTAACCTATCGTTGCCCCGGATTAAGAGACGAAATATACATAACTGTACTAATATGGAAGAGAAACCCAATAGGCCATCTTTCTAGAGTATTAGTCGTTGACCGGTCGCTCAATTAAGCTAAAGTGAGATGGGCTACTTGAAGATGGCTTATGGAAGTGTTGGGATCCTTCGCCAGAGGAAACAAACTGATGCCACAGGGACCAGCTTTGTCTTGGGAGAGGGGGCGGTGGTGGAGGTGGGGATATATTCGGTTTCCATAAGGAAGTGGTGGTTCGTCTTATACATAACTTTTAGCAAAGTAGGGGCGAAGGTTGTTTTCACAGCTGAGCCAGGTTGGCGCGAGCAGCTATTAAAATGTGGCCTAAAACATATCTGCTGGGGGGGGACAACATGAAATAATGCTAGGATCGGGTCCGGTGTGAGGTGGGTGGATAGAACTTTATTGATCAAGTCAAACACTTCGGACCAGTATTTGGTAATCACTGGGCAGGTCCAGAATATATGGTAAATATGACCTACAGAACCACAAAGTCTCCAGCACTTATTACTACAGGAGGGCCAAAATCTGTGCAGTCGGTCGGGGGTCAAGTATAGCCCATGGATCAGTTTTATGTGCATATCAGTGTGATTCAAACATTGGGACATGGAGTAGGAAGCTAAGAAAATAAGTCGCCAGTCAGTCGGTGACAAGGTTCTTCCCAGATCTAGTTCCCATTTTAATTGTGCGTTAGATTTGGAAGGGGAAATAGGGGTAATCAATAGTTTATACCAGAATGTGATATCACCTTTAGATTTATTTAGGGAAAGGCGAGAGAAGAGGGGATGTGAGGTTGTGTGTGATGACATCGAGGCAGTAGGGATTAATCTCCACTAATGTGCAACTTGCAGATAGTGGAAGAGTTCTGAGGCGGGTAGGGAGAACTTTAATTGGAGAGCTGGGAAGGGTAACAGAGAGAGTCCGCCAAGTAGGTCGCCTAGATATAATATACCTGCATGTCTCCATTTAGAAAGACTGAGATGGGGTATCATCAGTGCGAGTGTAGTGACGGAGATCTGAGTGATGTGAGATATAGGGGATGATAGAGTGGCGGATAATTTGTCCCAGGTTTGTAGTGCAGCTTGCGTGGAGGGAAGAAGATTTGCAAGGGCGGGCCGGAACGTCTCAGGGATGCGGAATAGATCTGCTAGGGGGAGCGAGTGTGCTCGAATTTGTTCAAGCTCCACCCAACCTAAGTGAGTGTGAACATCAAAATAATTTTTAAGGGAAGCCAGAAGAGAAGCTTCTTGATATAGGAAAATATTGGGTAAACAAAGTCCTCCTAACGCTCGTGGCAGAACCATTTTGGAATAAGCCAACGAGGGTGGTTTTGAAGACCAGACATATTTAGACATGACAGAAGAACAGGTCTGGAGGACCTTTTTTGGGAAGATGTATGGGATTGTGCAGAACAGCTACATTAGTTTGGGTAGGAGAGACATATTGAATGCGGCCACATTTCCAAGCCAGGAGACCTCTTAAGATGACCAGGATTTAGTTAGGGCCTCTAACGTCTCTATCAGAGGGAAAAAATAAGAATTTACTTACCGATAATTCTATTTCTCATAGTCCGTAGTGGATGCTGGGGACTCCGAAAGGACCATGGGGAATAGCGGCTCCGCAGGAGACTGGGCACAAAAGTAAAAGCTTTAGGACTACCTGGTGTGCACTGGCTCCTCCCCCCATGACCCTCCTCCAAGCCTCAGTTAGGATACTGTGCCCGGACGAGCGTACACAATAAGGAAGGATTTTGAATCCCGGGTAAGACTCATACCAGCCACACCAATCACACCGTACAACTTGTGATCTGAACCCAGTTAACAGCATGATAACAGAGGAGCCTCTGAACAGATGGCTCACAACAATAATAACCCGATTTTTGTAACAATAACTATGTACAAGTATTGCAGACAATCCGCACTTGGGATGGGCGCCCAGCATCCACTACGGACTATGAGAAATAGAATTATCGGTAAGTAAATTCTTATTTTCTCTGACGTCCTAGTGGATGCTGGGGACTCCGAAAGGACCATGGGGATTATACCAAAGCTCCCAAACGGGCGGGAGAGTGCGGATGACTCTGCAGCACCGAATGAGAGAACTCCAGGTCCTCCTCAGCCAGGGTATCAAATTTGTAGAATTTAGCAAACGTGTTTGCCCCTGACCAAGTAGCTGCTCGGCAAAGTTGTAAAGCCGAGACCCCTCGAGCAGCCGCCCAAGATGAGCCCACTTTCCGTGTGGAATGGGCTTTTACAGATTTTGGCTGTGGCAGGCCTGCCACAGAATGTGCAAGCTGAATTGTACTACAAATCCAACGAGCAATAGTCTGCTTAGAAGCAGGAGCACCCAGCTTGTTGGGTGCATACAGGATAAACAGCGAGTCAGATTTTCTGACTCCAGCCGTCCTGGAAACATATATTTTCAGGGCCCTGACTACGTCCAGCAACTTGGAATCCTCCAAGTCCCTAGTAGCCGCAGGTACCACAATAGGCTGGTTTAAGTGAAACGCTGAAACCACCTTAGGGAGAAATTGAGGACGAGTCCTCAATTCTGCCCAGTCCGTATGAAAAATTAGGTAAGGGCTTTTATAGGATAAAGCCGCCAATTCTGAGACACGCCTGGCTGAAGCCAGGGCTAACAGCATTACCACTTTCCATGTGAGATATTTTAAGTCTACAGTGGTGAGTGGTTCAAACCAATGTGATTTTAGGAACCCCAAAACTACATTGAGATCCCAAGGTGCCACTGGAGGCACAAAAGGAGGCTGTATATGCAGTACCCCCTTGACAAACGTCTGAACTTCAGGAACTGAAGCTAGTTCTTTTTGGAAGAATATCGACAGGGCCGAAATTTGAACCTTAATGGACCCTAATTTTAGGCCCATAGACAGTCCTGTTTGCAGGAAATGCAGGAAACGACCCAGTTGAAATTCCTCTGTAGGGGCCTTCCTGGCCTCACACCACGCAACATATTTACGCCAAATACGGTGATAATGTTGCACAGTTACATCCTTCCTGGCTTTGATCAAGGTAGGGATGACTTCATCCGGAATGCCTTTTTCCTTCAGGATCCGGCGTTCAACCGCCATGCCGTCAAACGCAGCCGCGGTAAGTCTTGGAACAGACAGGGTCCCTGCTGGAGCAGGTCCTTTCTTAGAGGTAGAGGCCACGGGTCTTCCGTGAGCATCTCTTGAAGTTCCGGGTACCAAGTCCTTCTTGGCCAATCCGGAGCCACGAGTATAGTCCTTACTCCTCTCCTTCTTATGATTCTCAGTACCTTGGGTATGAGAGGCAGAGGAGGGAACACATACACTGACTGGTACACCCACGGTGTTACCAGAGCGTCCACAGCTATTGCCTGAGGGTCCCTTGACCTGGCGCAATATCTGTCCAGTTTTTTGTTGAGGCGGGACGCCATCATGTCCACCTTTGGTTTTTCCCAACGGTTCACAATCATGTGGAAGACTTCTGGGTGAAGTCCCCACTCCCCCGGGTGGAGGTCGTGTCTGCTGAGGAAGTCTGCTTCCCAGTTGTCCACTCCCGGAATGAACACTGCTGACAGTGCTATCACATGATTTTCCGCCCAGCGAAGAATCCTTGCAACTTCCGTCATTGCCCTCCTGCTTCTTGTGCCGCCCTGTCTGTTTACGTGGGCGACTGCCGTGATGTTGTCCGACTGGATCAACACCGGCTGACCCTGAAGCAGAGGCCTTGCCTGACTTAGGGCATTGTAAATGGCCCTTAGTTCCAGGATATTTATGTGAAGTGACGTTTCCATGCTTGACCACAAGCCCTGGAAATTTCTTCCCTGTGTGACTGCTCCCCAGCCTCTCAGGCTGGCATCCGTGGTCACCAGGACCCAGTCCTGAATGCCGAATCTGCGGCCCTCTAGAAGATGAGCACTCTGTAACCACCACAGGAGAGACACCCTTGTCCTTGGAGACAGGGTTATCCGCTGATGCATTTGAAGATGCGATCCGGACCATTTGTCCAGCAGATCCCACTAAAAAGTTCTTGCGTGGAATCTGCCGAATGGAATCGCTTCGTAAGAAGCCACCATTTTTCCCAGGACCCTTGTGCATTGATGCACTGACACTTGGCCTGGTTTTAGGAGGTTCCTGACTAGGTCGGATAACTCCCTGGCTTTCTCCTCCGGGAGAAACACCTTTTTCTGGACTGTGTCCAGAATCATCCCTAGGAACAGCAGACGTGTCGTCGGAATCAGCTGCGATTTTGGAATATTTAGAATCCACCCGTGCTGTCGTAGTACTACTTGAGATAGTGCTACTCCGACCTCTAACTGTTCTCTGGACCTTGCCCTTATCAGGAGATCGTCCAAGTAAGGGATAATTAAGACGCCTTTTCTTCGAAGAAGAATCATCATTTCGGCCATTACCTTGGTAAAGACCCGGGGTGCCGTGGACAATCCAAATGGCAGCGTCTGAAACTGATAGTGACAGTTCTGTACCACAAACCTGAGGTACCCTTGGTGAGAAGGGCAAATTGGGACATGGAGGTAAGCATCCTTGATGTCCAGAGACACCATATAGTCCCCTTCTTCCAGGTTCGCTATCACTGCTCTGAGTGACTCCATCTTGAATTTGAACCTTTGTATGTAAGTGTTCAAGGATTTCAGATTTAAAATAGGTCTCACCGAGCCGTCCGGCTTCGGTACCACAAACAGCGTGGAATAATACCCCTTTCCCTGTTATAGGAGGGGTACCTTGATTATCACCTGCTGGGAATACAGCTTGTGAATGGCTTCCAATACCGCCTCCCTGTCGGAGGGAGACGTTGGTAAAGCAGACTTCAGGAACCGGCGAGGGGGAGACGTCTCGAATTCCAATTTGTACCCCTGAGATACTACCTGCAGGATCCAGGGGTCCACTTGCGAGTGAGCCCACTGCGCGCTGAAATTCTTGAGACGGGCCCCCACCGTGCCTGAGTCCGCTTGTAAGGCCCCAGCGTCATGCTGAGGACTTGGCAGAAGCGGGGGAGGGCTTCTGTTCCTGGGAAGAGGCTGCCTGCTGCAGTCTTTTTCCCCTTCCTCTGCCCTGGGGCAGATATGAGTGGCCTTTTGCCCGCTTGCCCTTATGGGGACGAAAGGACTAAGCCTGAAAAGACGGTGTCTTTTTCTGCTGAGAGGTGATCTGGGGTAAAAAGGTGGATTTCCCAGCCGTTGCCACCAGGTCCGATAGACCGACCCCAAATAACTCCTCCCCTTTATACGGCAATACTTCCATATGCCGTTTGGAATCCGCATCACCTGACCACTGTCGCGTCCATAACCCTCTTCTGGCAGAAATGGACAGCGCACTTACTCTTGATGCCAGAGTGCAAATATCCCTCTGTACATCTCGCATATATAGAAATGCATCCTTTAAATGCTCTATAGTCAATAATATACTGTCCCTGTCCATGGTATCAATATTTTCAGTCAGGGAATCCGACCAAGCCACCCCAGCACTGCACATCCAGGCTGAGGCGATTGCTGGTCGCAGTATAATACCAGTATGTGTGTATATACTTTTTAGGATATTTTCCAGCTTCCTATCAGCTGGTTCCTTGAGGGCGGCCGTATCAGGAGACGGTAACGCCACTTGTTTGATAAGCGTGTGAGCGCCTTATCTACCCTAGGGGGTGTTTCCCAACGCGCCCTAACCTCTGGCGGGAAAGGGTATAATGCCAATAATTTTTTAGAAATTAGCAGTTTTTTATCGGGGGAAACCCACGCTTCATCACACACCTCATTTAATTCATCTGATTCAGGAAAAACTACGGGTAGTTTTTTCACACCCCACATAATACCCTTTTTTGTGGTACTTGTAGTATCAGAAATGTTCAAAACCTCCTTCATTGCCGTGATCATGTAACGTGTGGCCCTACTGGAAAATACGTTTGTTTCCTCACCGTCGACACTGGAGTCAGTGTCCGTGTCTGGGTCTGTGTCGACCATCTGAGGTAACGGGCGCTTTAGAGCCCCTGACGGTGTTTGAGACGCCTGTACAGGGAATAACTGATTTGCCGGCTGTCTCATGTCGTCAACAGTCTTTTGTAAAGTGCTGACACTATCACGTAATTCCTTCCATAAGACCATCCAGTCAGGTGTCGACTCCCTAGGGGGTGACATCACTATTACAGGCAATTGCTCCGCCTCCATACCATTTTCCTCCTCATACATGTCGACACAACGTACCGACACACAGCGCACACACAGGGAATGCTCTGATCGAGGACAGGACCCCACTAGCCCTTTGGGGAGACAGAGGGAGAGTTTGCCAGCACACACCAGAGCGCTATATATATACAGGGATAACCTTATATAAGTGTTTTTCCCTTATATAGCTGCTGTATAGATTTATCTGCCAAATTAGTGCCCCCCCTCTCTTGTTTTACCCTGTTTCTGTAGTGCAGGACTGCAGGGGAGAGTCAGGGAGCTTCCCTCCAACGGAGCTGTGAGGAAAAATGGCGCCAGTGTGCTGAGGAGATAGGCTCCGCCCCCTTCTCGGCGGCCTTTCTCCCGCTTTTTTAAGGAAAAATTGGCAGGGGTTAAATGCATCCATATAGCCCAGGAGCTATATGTGATGTATTTTTTGCCATATAAGGTGTTTTTATTGCGTCTCAGGGCGCCATCCCCCCAGCGCCCTGCACCCTCAGTGACCGGAGTGTGAAGTGTGCTGAGAGCAATGGCGCACAGCTGCGGTGCTGTGCGCTACCTTATTGAAGACAGGACGTCTTCTGCCGCCGATTTTCCGGACCTCTTCAGTCTTCTGGCTCTGTAAGGGGGCCGGCGGTGCGGCTCTGGGACCCATCCATGGCTGGGCCTGTGATCGTCCCTCTGGAGCTAATGTCCAGTAGCCCAAGAAGCCCAATCCACTCTGCACGCAGGTGAGTTCGCTTCTTCTCCCCTTAGTCCCTCGGTGCAGTGAACCTGTTGCCAGCAGGATTCACTGAAAATAAAAAACCTATACTTAAACTTTTTTACTAAGCAGCTCAGGAGAGCCACCTAGTGAGCACCCTTCTCGTTCGGGCACAAAAATCTAACTGAGGCTTGGAGGAGGGTCATGGGGGGAGGAGCCAGTGCACACCAGGTAGTCCTAAAGCTTTTACTTTTGTGCCCAGTCTCCTGCGGAGCCGCTATTCCCCATGGTCCTTTCGGAGTCCCCAGCATCCACTAGGACGTCAGAGAAATTGACATTAAAGACATCAGGAGTGGAAATAGGGATGTGGATACCTAGGTATTTTATCGTATGTTTCCGCCAATTATATGGAAAGGAGGATTGGAGGGTTAGGAGGGAGCGGGAGAGGTTGATAGGTAGGGCGCCTGTCTTGGTGGTGTTGAGTTTATAGTAAGAAGCTAAGCTATAGGCGTCTTGAATAGAGTGCAAGAGAAGTAGAGTAGTGGTGGGGTCATAGATAAAAAGGAGAACATCGTCCGCAAAAAGACTTAATTTATGGCGAGAGGAACCAAATTGTATAGCTGGAAACTGGGGATTGTCACGGATTGTAATGGCGAGGGGTTCGATTGATGGAACGAATATTAGAGGAGATTGGAAAAGAGTCGGACAGAAAGCCATTGCTGAACACTCGGGCCGTGGGAGAGCTATACAATGCTAAAATAGAGGCTAGAATACGATCTCTAAAACCAAATCTGAGGAGGCCTTCTCAGCATACAAGGACAGCAAGAGAAGACCTTGATCTTTAGAGAGTGAGTCAATCAGATTGAAGACCCCACGCGTGTTATCTGACGCTTGTCTTCCGGGCACGAAGCCAGTTAGGTCCAGATGTACCAGCAATGGAAGAAATTGGTTGATACGTTTTGCAATCATTTTGGCATAAAGTTTGATATCACAATTAAGCAGTGCGATAGGGCGATAGTTATGTACATAGGCAGGATCCTTGCCGGGTTTGGGAATAGTAATTATTCGTGCTTCCAGCAGTTCTGAGGGAAGGGAGCCGTGGTCCGAGAATGTATTGAAGAGGACAGTCAGATGGGGGGAAAGAACATCATGGAATGTGGCATAAAAATCAGTGACAAACCCATCTGGGCCTGGAGCCTTGTTTCTAGGTGTGGACTGAATAGCTGCGGAGACTTCAGCCGTAGACCATAATTGCTCCTGGGTGAAAGTAGGAAAAGAAAGATTGTTCAGAAAAGAGGAAATAGAAAAAGAGGTAGGTTGGGGGGTTGAGGGGTCAGTTGATAGATTATAGAGTTCGTCGTAGTATTGCGCAAATCGGCTCGTTATGTCTCTAGGGTTTAGTATCTTCTGTTTGGAGGGAGAGTAGATAGATTTAATCTTATTCCTGCCTTGCTGAACTCGCAGTTTACGGGCTAACATTCTACCAGATTTATTACCTAGGAGATAGATTTTGTGTTGCATCCTATTCAATGCTGCTTGGGTACGAGCAAGAAGCAGTTTTTGAAGTTGGCTACGAACATTGGAGATTTCTTTAAGAGTTCTAGAGGGATGGGCTATGTTTTTGGATTCGAGATCTATCAATTCAGCTTCCAGTTTCGTCTGTAATTGGAGGGCCTGTTTTTTTGAGGGTGGCACCTGCTTGGATGGCAGCTCCACGGGTAACAGCATTAAAGGCACACCAGTGGTTTATAGTAGAGGTGTCCCGGGGGGAGTTAGTGGCTAAGTAAGAGTTAATGGATTCAAGAATAATTTTTTTGGACAAAGTGTTATTTAGGAGATAGGGATACAGGCGCCACTGTCGAGGGGGGTTACGGATGTCATGGAGGTTCCATTTCCAGAGAACTGGAGCGTGGTCAGACCAGGTAATCGGTAAGATATCAACGTCCTTAGTTCTCTGGAGAGACCATTTGTCACATAAAATTAAATCTATTCTGGAACAGGAATTGTGAACTGAGGAGTGGAATGTATATTCCCGTCCCATGGGATTATGGGTCCTCCATACATCGTAAAGATAGACTTCAGTGAGTAAATTGCAGAAGGCTAGGGAGGGGCCGGATTGAGCAGACGGGGTGGGGTGGGAGGGGAGGGTTGACGAGATTTGTCCAGTTTTGGGTGTAAAACCAAATTATGGTCACCTAAAACAAACTAGGGAGCCCTTAAGTGCTTTACGTATGGTGAGAAATAGTTTACGCAGAAAATAGGATTTTGGTACTTACCAGGTAAATCCTTTTCTTTGAATCCATGGGGGGCACTGGAGTACTCTTGGGATATGGACGGCTTAGCAGAAACAAAGGCACTGAATATTTAAATTTAGAACTCCCCACCCCTCCATATCCCAGAGTACCTCAGTGTACTACCTCAGTGTTTTTTACTGAGCCGAACAGGAACTATAGAGAGGTTGACAATGGAGAATTCATATAACATAACGGACAACAACAAAGTTGACACATAACGTTACTGACAACTAAACAGTTGACACCATAACCGATAGACCTTTATAATTTGAACCAATCAGTGAAAATAAGAATTTACTTACCGATAATTCTATTTCTCGGAGTCCGTAGTGGATGCTGGGGTTCCTGAAAGGACCATGGGGAATAGCGGCTCCGCAGGAGACAGGGCACAAAAAGTAAAGCTTTAGGATCAGGTGGTGTGCACTGGCTCCTCCCCCTATGACCCTCCTCCAAGCCTCAGTTAGGATACTGTGCCCGGACGAGCGTACACAATAAGGAAGGATTTTGAATCCCGGGTAAGACTCATACCAGCCACACCAATCACACTGTACAACCTGTGATCTGAACCCAGTTAACAGTATGATAACAGCGGAGCCTCTGAAAAGATGGCTCACAACAATAATAACCCGATTTTTGTAACTATGTACAAGTATTGCAGATAATCCGCACTTGGGATGGGCGCCCAGCATCCACTACGGACTCCGAGAAATAGAATTATCGGTAAGTAAATTCTTATTTTCTCTATCGTCCTAGTGGATGCTGGGGTTCCTGAAAGGACCATGGGGATTATACCAAAGCTCCCAAACGGGCGGGAGAGTGCGGATGACTCTGCAGCACCGAATGAGAGAACTCCAGGTCCTCCTCAGCCAGGGTATCAAATTTGTAGAATTTAGCAAACGTGTTTGCCCCTGACCAAGTAGCTGCTCGGCAAAGTTGTAAAGCCGAGACCCCTCGGGCAGCCGCCCAAGATGAGCCCACTTTCCTTGTGGAATGGGCTTTTACTGATTTTGGCTGTGGCAATCCTGCCACAGAATGTGCAAGCTGAATTGTACTACAAATCCAACGAGCAATCGTCTGCTTAGAAGCAGGAGCACCCAGCTTGTTGGGTGCATACAGGATAAACAGCGAGTCAGATTTTCTGACTCCAGCCGTCCTGGAAACATATATTTTCAAGGCCCTGACAACGTCAAGCAACTTAGAGTCCTCTAAGTCCCTGGTAGCCGCAGGTACCACAATAGGTTGGTTCATGTGAAATGCAGAAACCACCTTAGGTAGAAATTGAGGACGAGTCCTCAATTCCGCCCTGTCAGAATGAAAAATTAAGTAAGGGCTTTTATATGATAAAGCCGCCAATTCTGACACACGCCTGGCTGAAGCCAAGGCTAACAGCATCGACACCTTCCATGTGAGATATTTTAAGTCCACAGTGGAAAGTGGTTCAAACCAATGTGACTTTAGAAAACTCAACACCACATTGAGATCCCAAGGTGCCACTGGAGGCACAAAAGGAGGCTGTATGTGCAGGACCCCTTTTACAAATGTCTGAACTTCAGGTACTGAAGCCAGTTCTTTCTGGAAGAAAATCGACAGGGCCGAAATTTGAACCTTAATGGACCCTAATTTTAGGCCCATAGACAGTCCTGTTTGCAGGAAATGAAGGAAACGACCCAGTTGAAATTCCTCTGTAGGGGCCTTCTTGGCCTCACACCACGCAACATATTTACGCCAAATGCGGTGATAATGTTTTGCGGTTACGTCCTTCCTGGCTTTGACCAGAGTAGGGATGACTTCTTCTGGAATGCCTTTTTCCCTCAGGATCCGGCGTTCAACCGCCATGCCGTCAAACGCAGCCGCGGTAAGTCATGGAACAGACAAGGCTCCTGCAGTAGCAGGTCCTTTCTTAGAGGTAGAGGCCACGGTTCGTCCGTGAGCATCTCTTGAAGTTCCGGGTACCAAGTCCGTCTTGGCCAATCCGGAACCACGAGTATAGTTCTTACTCCTCTCCTTCTTATGATTCTCAGTACTTTTGGTATGAGAGGCAGAGGAGGGAACACATACACTGACTGGTACACCCACGGCGTTACCAGAGCGTCCACTGCTATTGCCTGAGGGTCCCTTGACCTGGCGCAATATCTGTCCAGTTTTTTGTTGAGGCGGGACGCCATCATGTCCACCTTTGGTTTTTCCCAACGGTTTACAATCAGGTGGAAGACTTCTGGGTGAAGTCCCCACTCTCCCGGGTGAAGGTCGTGTCTGCTGAGGAAGTCTGCTTCCCAGTTGTCCACTCCCGGAATGAATACTGCTGACAGTGCTATCACATGATTTTCCGCCCAGCGAAGAATCCTTGCAGCTTCTGCCATTGCCCTCCTGCTTCGCGTGCCGCCCTGTCTGTTTACGTGGGCGACTGACGTGATGTTGTCCGATTGGATCAACACCGCCTGACCCTGAAGCAGAGGTTTTGCTTGACTTAGGGCATTGTAAATGGCCCTTAGTTCCAGAATGTTTATATGAAGAGACGTTTCCAGGCTTGACCACAGGCCCTGGAAATTCCTTCCCTGTGTGACTGCTCCCCAGCCTCTCAGGCTGGCATCCGTGGTTACCAGGATCCAATCCTGAATGCCAAATCTGCGGCCCTCTAGTAGATGAGCACTCTGCAGCCACCACAGGAGAGACACCCTTGTCCTTGGCGACAGGGTTATCCGCTGATGCATCTGCAGATGCGATCCGGACCATTTGTCCAGTAGATCCCACTGAAATGTTCTTGCATGGAATCTTCCGAATGGAATCGCTTCGTAAGAAGCCACCATTTTCCCCAGGACCCTCGTGCACTGATGCACTGAGACCTGTCCTGGTTTTAGGAGGTTCCTGACTAGCTCGGATAACTCCCTGGCCTTCTCCTCCGGGAGAAACACCTTCTTCTGGACTGTGTCCAGAATCATTCCTAGGAACAGTAGACGTGTCGTTGGAATCAGCTGCGATTTTGGAATATTTAGAATCCACCCGTGCTGACGTAACACTACCTGAGATAGTGCTACTCCGACTTCTAACTGTTCCCTGGATCTTGCCTTTATCAGGAGATCGTCCAAGTAAGGGATAATTAAAATGTCTTTTCTTCTTAGAAGAATCATCATTTCGGCCATTACCTTGGTAAAGACCCGAGGTGCCGTGGACAATCCAAACGGCAGCGTCTGAAACTGATAATGACAGTTTTGTACTACAAACCTGAGGTACCCT
Organism: Pseudophryne corroboree; assembly: GCF_028390025.1. Classification (NCBI taxonomy): domain Eukaryota; kingdom Metazoa; phylum Chordata; class Amphibia; order Anura; family Myobatrachidae; genus Pseudophryne; species Pseudophryne corroboree. The sequence continues at coordinate 697,860,276 of NC_086445.1, forward strand.
TGGTGAGAAGGGTATATCGGGACGTGGAGATAAGCATCCTTGATGTCCAGAGACACCATATAGTCCCCTTCTTCCAGGTTTGCTATCACTGCTCTGAGTGACTCCATCTTGAATTTGAACCTTTTTATGTAAGTGTTCAAGGATTTCAGATTTAAAATTGGTCTCACCGAGCCGTCCGGCTTCGGTACCACAAACAGCGTGGAATAATACCCCTTTCCTTGTTGCAGGAGGGGTACCTTGATTATCACCTGCTGGGAATACAGCTTGTGAATGGCTGCCAAAACTGCCTCCCTGTCGGAGGGAGACTTTGGTAAAGCAGACTTCAGGAAACGACGAGGGGGAAACGCCTCGAATTCCAGTTTGTACCCCTGCGATACTACCTGTAGAATCCAGGGATCCACTTGCGAGTGAGCCCACTGCGCGTTGAAATTCTTGAGACGGGCCCCCACCATATCCGAGTCTGCTTGTAAAGCCCCAGCGTCATGCTGAAGACTTGGCAGAAGCAGGGGAGGGCTTCTGCTCCTGTGAAGCGGCTGCATGGTGCAGTCTTTTTCCTCTTCCTCTGCCCCGGGGCAGAAAAGAGTGGCCTTTTGCTCGCTTGTACTTATGGGAACGAAAGGACTGAGTTTGAAAAGACGGTGTCTTTTTCTGCTGATGTGGAGTGACCTGGGGTAAAAAGGTGGATTTTCCAGCCGTTGCCGTGGCCACCAGGTCCGATAGACCAGCCCCAAATAACTCCTCCCCTTTATACGGCAATACTTCCATGTGCCGTTTGGAATCCGCATCCCCTGACCACTGTCGCGTCCATAACGCTCTTCTGGCAGAGATGGACATAGCACTTATTCTTGATGCCAGGGTGCAAATATCCCTCTGTGCATCACGCATATATAGTAGTGCATCCTTTAAATGTTCTATAGTTAACAAAATATTGTCCCTATCCAGGGTATCAATATTCTCGGTCAGGGAATCCGACCATGCGACTCCAGCACTGCACATCCAGGCTGAGGCGATTGCTGGTCGCAGTATAACACCAGTATGTGTGTATATACTTTTTAGGATATTTTCCAGCCTTCTATCAGCTGGTTCTTTGAGGGTAGCCGTATCAGGAGACGGTAACGCTACTTGTTTTGATAAACGTGTGAGCGCCTTATCTACCCTAGGGGGTGTTTCCCAACGCGCCCTAACCTCTGGCGGGAAAGGATATAATGCTAATAATTTTTTAGAAATTAGCTGTTTATCGGGGGAAACCCACGCTTTTTCACACACCTCATTTATTTCCTCTGACTCAGGAAAAAATATTGGTAGTTTTTTCTCTCCCCACATAATACCCTTCTTTGTGGTACTTGTAGTGTCAGAAAGGTTAAATGCCTCTTTCATTGCCGTGATCATGTAACGTGTGGCCCTACTGGACATTACGTTTGTCTCGTCACCGTCGACACTAGACTCAGTATCTGTGTCAGGGTCTGTGTCGACCCACTGAGGTAACGGGCGTTTTAGCGCCCCTGACGGTGTCTGAGACGCCTGGACAGGCACTAATTGATTTGCCGGCTGTCTCATGTCGTCAACAGTTTTCTGCAAATTGCTGACATTATCACTTAATTGTTTAAATACAATCATCCAGTCAGGTGTCGACTCCCTAGGGGGTGACATCACCAACACAGGCAACTGCTCCGCCTCCACATAATTTTCCTCCTCATACATGTCGACACACGCGTACCGACACACAGCACACACACCGGGAATGCTCTGATAGAGGACAGGACCCCACTTAGCCCTTTGGAGAGACAGAGGGAGAGTCTGCCAGCACACACCCAGAGCTATATATATATATACAGGGATAACCTTATATAAGTGTTATTCCCTTATAGCTGCTGTTATTATCGTTATTTGCTGCCAAAAATGCCCCCCCTTCTCTTTTTTACCCTGATTCTGAAGCAGGACTGCAGGGGAGAGTCAGGGAGCCGTCCTTCCAGCGGAGCTGTGAGGGAAAATGGCGCTTGTGTGCTGAGGAGATAGGCTCCGCCCCTTCACGACGTCATTATCTCCCGCTTTTCTGTGTAAAATGGCAGGGGATTAAAATACATCCATATAGCCCAGGAGCTATATGTGATGTATTCTGTTTTGCCACCTAAGGTATTCCGTTATATTGCGTCTCAGGGCGCTCCCCCCCCAGCGCCCTGCACCCTCAGTGACCGGAGTGTGAAGTGTGCTGAGAGCAATGGCGCACAGCTGCGGTGCTGTGCGCTACCTTAGTCTGAAGACAGGATGTCTTCTGCCGCCGATTTCACCGGACCTCTTCGTCTCTTCTGGCTCTGTAAGGGGGACGGCGGCGCGGCTCCGGTGACCCATCCAGGCTGAACCTGTGATCGTCCCTCTGGAGCTAGTGTCCAGTAGCCTAAGAAACCCGATCCACTCTGCACTCAGGTGAGTCCGTTTCTTCTCCCCTTAGTCCCACGATGCAGTGAGCCTGTTGCCAGCAGGACTCACTGAAAATAAAAAAACCTAACTAAACTTTTATTCTAAGCAGCTCAGGAGAGCCACCTAGATTGCACCCTTCTCGGCCGGGCACAAAAATCTAACTGAGGCTTGGAGGAGGGTCATAGGGGGAGGAGCCAGTGCACACCACCTGATCCTAAAGCTTTACTTTTTGTGCCCTGTCTCCTGCGGAGCCGCTATTCCCCATGGTCCTTTCAGGAACCCCAGCATCCACTAGGACGATAGAGAAAATGTGTTACCATAAGCTCCTCTGAGCTTAATACAACCCAGGTAAAACTGCTCTGGGTGGGCGTCCAGTGCCCCCTATGGATTCAAAGAAAAGATTTACCTGGTAAGTACCAAAATCCTATTTTCTTTTTCATCCACTAGGGGTCACTGGAGTACTCTTGGGACGTACCAAAGCTTCCCTCGTGGGCGGGAGAGCTGTTTGACACCTGTAACACTAGGCGGCCAAAGCTAGATGCTGATGCCGCAAACGTTTCAAACTTGTAAACGCGCACAAACGTGTGCACTGAAGACCATGTAGCCGCACGGTCAAGCTGCGTCGTAGAAGCTCCCCGACCAGCTGGTCATGACGTTCCCACAGAACCTGTGGGATGAGCTATTACTGATGTAGGAGACTGTAACTTAGCCTAAAGGTAAGCCTGACGTGTAGTCAGTTTTATCCATCTGGATAATGTCTGCTGAGAAGCTGGCTAACCCCACTTGGCAGCATCAGAGAGAACAAACAACGTATCCGTATTACGAACTGTAGACGTTCGGGACATATAAACGCGTAATGCGCGTACCACATTCAGAATTCTAGAATGTGCTGTCAACACAGGAACCACTATTGGTTTATTGATGTGAAAAAATGACACTAGCTTTGGTAAGAAATCGGAATTCGTCCGAAGTTCCGCTCTGTCATCAGGAAACCCACATACGGTGGCTTGCAATACAAGGCACCCAAATTTGAAAAACGCCTTGCCGAATCTAAGGCTAGAAGAAAAAACGTTTTCCAAGTGAGAAACTTAATCACTTGTTGTAAGGGTTCAAAATATGAAGACTGTAAGAAATCTGAACCCAGCTTCAAGTCGCCTGGCGCTGTAGGTGGGATAAATGGAGGCTGCACTCTGAGGACACCCTGTAGAAAGGTGTGTACCGACGGCAATAGAGCTAATCGTCTTTAAAAATAAATTGACAACACAGATACCTGCACCCTCAGTGTAGATAAACGCAGTTCTCCATCCCACCCCGTCAGTAAAATAACAGAATACGGGTAACTTGAAAGATGATGTAGGAAACTTCCGAGCTTCACACCAACCTATATAGGCACGCCAAATTCTGTAATAATGAGCTGCCGTAACCGGCTTCCTAGCTCGTAACATAGTTGGTATAACCGATACTGTAATGCCCTCTCTCTTTTCTTAAGAGGGCGGTCTCAACAACCACCCCGTCAACCGCAGGCGCGGTAAATAGGGGTAAAAGAACGGTCCCTGTTGTAACGGGTTGGACGTAGTATGAGCGGCCAAGGATCGTGTGCGAGTATTCCTTGGAGATTCGAGAAGCAAGCTCTCCGAGACCCATGAGATAGCACTAGTATGACTGTGACGTACTGTCTTATGATCCGTTTTAGCAACGGAGAGAGCAGCGGAAAACGGTGGAACCAGATACACGAGGCTGTACGACCACGCGAATGTGAGAGCATCCACCGCCACTGCCCTTGGGATCTGTCGTTCTGTACCCATACTGGGCGTTTGTAATTGTGGCGAGATGCCATCATGTCCACCTGAGGGTAACCCCACCTGTGGACCCACGTGTGAAACACCTCTCGATTTAATGCCCAGTTTCCTGGATGAAAATCCCGACGGTTGAGATCATCTGTCTCGCAGATGTCCACTCCCGGAATGAACCCAGTCGACAATATCACCTTGTGGTATTCTGGGCAATTGAGGATTCGAGCTACCTCCCGCATTGCCATGCGGCTTCTCGGTCCTCCCTGGTTGTTGTGTATGCAACTACCGTTGCGTTGTCTGACTGCACTTGGACAGTCTGAAAGCGAAGCATGTAGTGCATTGTAAATTGCACGGAGTTCCAGGACATTTATAGACAGCAATCTGTCGTGACCCGTTTTAGAAACCCTGTCGCTGACCATTTTAAACTACAACTCCCCAACCTCTGAGACTCTCGCCCAGAGTAGAGACACCCTCGCCCCCCTGTGGGAAACGCGAGTGAAACCCGCCGAACTGAAGCGCTTCGAAAGCACATCATTGTTCCTAATAGGCGAATACACCAATGTACCGCTAGTGTGCGTGGCTTTTGCACTAATTGTACCAGATGGTATAATCTGTTCTTTCTGGTGTAGTAGGTAAATCTTTGATTTATCGTATCTGTAATCATACCTAGGAATTGAAGTCGTTCAGACGGAATTAGATGCGATTGTTTTTGAACTTGACACTGCAACCGTGGTGTACGTTAGCAGCGCAAGTAAGAGGAACCTCTGTTGAGACGGAGCTCTTATGAGCAGATCGTCTAAGTATGGAACGATTGTCACTGCCAGGGCTCTGAGATGAGCTATCATCACCAACATCACTTTGGTGAATACCCGAGGCGCTGACAAGAGGCCAAACGGTAGAACCTGAAACGGTTAATGGTTGTGGCGTATTGCAACACGCAAGAACCTGTGATGAGGTGACCAAACCGGAATGGGTAAATACGCATCCTGAAGATCAAGCGCAATCATGCAATCTTGTGGCTCCAAATATGCAAAAACTAACCGCAGAAAATCCATTTTCAATCTGTAGTAAGTGACTTGCTGATTGAGACTGCGACGGAGCCCTCCGGCTTCGGTACCCCAAACAGAGGGGAATAAATAACCCTGACTCTGTTGGTGTACCAGGCCTGGAAATAAAAACAGCTGAAACCAGCAGAGACTGAATGGCAACCTGCCAAAACGCCTAATTTCGTCCGACAGAGGCAGTCTTGTCTTTTAACCTTTAAATAGCGGATACATCCATGAGTGGATGGCTGGAAACCCGGCAAATGTAACGTGTAAACGCGCGCTTCCACAATTGGAAATTTGAGATGGCCTGAGAGGCCGTCAAGCCACTGGCTTGTTGTGACTTTAGCGCCCTGGCGTTACAAGGCGTGACTGTTTTTGTACCACAGCCTTGAAAAGACTGAAGTCTAAAGGCTTTAAACGCCGGACCAGAGTATTTCCGTCTTGATACCGGAGGAGGCAATGGCTAGACTTTACCCCCACCCCCGCCTTGGCCTGAAATATCAAATTTAGGACCAAACAACTTCTGGCCTTGTCGTGCTGAAACTAGCGACAATGAAAAACGAGAATCAAGGTAACAGGCGTCAGCAGAAGCTTTACAGAGATACTCTGCAGCTTCTCATTAACGATAAGTCTAACGTGATCGTCATTATTTCCATACATAGAGCGCCTAGTGACCCAAATGTATCTTGGGTCTTTATAAGGTTTGACACAGACGAATTCACCAATGGCGGATTCTCCCATTTAGATGTGGAAACAGATAAATAGACTTAAATCTTAGTCAGATATTCTAAATAAGAAACTCATTGAAGATCTGTCGTTTATTAAATACGACGGATTAGATGTTAGAGTCTCCTTAGTCTCTGTAAAATTGAGACATTGACTCACTGGTCATTAGCAATGTATGGTTGCCCAAACCCCGCACTATCTGACTGCTGGTCTAATGTGCCCTTCTCACTCGTAGTTATCGCTGTGAGGTTTGACATAGAATTGTCAGACTGCATTAAATTATAAGACCAGTTACATTAACACCCTGGTACCCTAAAGGGAAGTTGGACCTTTGGAAAGGCTGAGACTCCTCCGTTAGAGCTGGCGGAGTAACTTCCGAGACTCCCGATCTTACCGCTCCTGTCGAGCGGAGTCAATTTGAATTGCCAATGCTTAACATAGGATCTGGGAATGAACCGGCTTCCGGAGTGGAAACCTACAAAGCAACTGAATCTGTGGTAGATTTATGTACAGACATTGTAGTAAACCTTATTTTTAGTCTGTGTTGGAGCCTTACCCCTTATACACACAGACAACACAATAGCCAAAGGCCAGACACTTGCACGACCCAGTAAAATCTTTACTTAAGGTGTGTAATATATATATATTATATATATATATATATATATATATATATATATATATATATATATATATATATATATATATATATTTATGTCGAAATACAGTTCACATGGGCAGCCTATGTGAAACCTGAACCAAAATTCCCACTAACACCCCTGCGCCTCCGTGTGGAGTAGAGAGGTAGGGCAGGAATGTTCTGGAATTACAAACTGGAAGAAACAGGAAACATGGTTAAAATGGCCCCCATGCCATGCTTACACTGATAATCACAGGACAGAGTACAATACCTGCTGCAGTGTTAATATAGACTCAATAGACTATTATACATTGATAATCACAGTCTAGTATACAGTGATAAACACATGCAGGTTACAATACATGCCTTCAGTGTTAATATAGGCTCAATAGCCTATTATACAGTGCATAATCACAGGCAGGTCACAATCCAGTTAATATAAGCTCTGCCTGCAGTTAATTTTGTATTAACATTTCTATAGATATGGCAGCCTGCTATTCTTTCCCCTTGCAGCCGCGCTGTAATCAGCCAGGTCCCCCCCCCCCCCCCCCCTTTCCTGTACTCCCTGTAGCGCTGTCTCAGCGGTGAGCCGGGAAGTCATTGCAGGGAGGCGAGGGACACATTTCAGAGCAGCGGAGGTCGGCTGGCCGGAGCGCGTAGCTGCTTCCGGCGTCTCTAGCCGAGCTGCGGCGGGTCTCCCCCTCTGGGCGCTGCACTTTCAATACAGTGCTGACGGAGCGCCTGGCGGGAGGACGGAACGCCTGGGGCGGGCGGCCGGAGCGGGCAGACGGCGCGCTGGACGGAGCGGCTGGGGCGGCTATTATGAGCGGCAGTGAGCGGGCGGCATTACCAACGGACCCCACACAGCGGGGCGGCAGCCTGCGCTGACCGCCCCGTTTCCCCAGCATACCTTTTGTAGGGAGGTCTGCGACGGGCTTCTAAGCTCCGAGTTCTCCGGTCATGGCTGCGACGGGGCTTCTATCTGTAAGCTCCGTCCAGCTCTTCAGGTCATGGCTGCGACGGGGCTTCTATCTGTAAGCTCCGTCCAGCTCTTCAGGTCATGGCTGCGACAAGGCTTCTATGTGTAAGCTCCGTCCAGCAGTTGCAGGAGACAGTGGGCTGCCTGTGGCTGTGAGGGTGCTCTTTGTGAGGACCGACACGCCATGCGCTGCCCGTGCAGCGGCACTATCCCGGACCCATGTTTTTCCAGAAACTGGGAAGGGATGTGCTTAAGTGAAAAAAATGTGTAAAAGTAAAAATGAAAAATTGAATAAAATCTTCCACCAAGTGTGGGAACTTCCCACAAGCCTGGTTAGTGCTGTGAGCACAGAAAAAACACTGAGGTAGTACACTGAGGTACTCTGGGATATGGAGGGGTGGAGAGTTCTAAAATAAGAATTTACTCACCGGTAATTCTATTTCTCGTAGTCCGTAGTGGATGCTGGGAACTCCGTAAGGACCATGGGGAATAGCGGGCTCCGAAGGAGGCTGGGCACTCTAGAAAGATTTATGACTACCTGGTGTGCACTGGCTCCTCCCACTATGACCCTCCTCCAAGCCTCAGTTAGGACACTGTGCCCGGACGAGCTGACATAATAAGGAAGGATTTAGAATCCCGGGTAAGAATCTTACCAGCCACACCAATCACACCGTACAACTCGTGATACTATATCCAGTTTGACAGTATGAAACACAACTGAGCCTCTCAACAGATGGCTCAACAATAACCCTTTAGTTAACAATAACTATTTACAAGTATTGCAGACAATCCGCACTTGGGATGGGCGCCCAGCATCCACTACGGACTACGAGAAATAGAATTACCGGTGAGTAAATTCTTATTTTCTCTGACGTCCTAGTGGATGCTGGGAACTCCGTAAGGACCATGGGGATTATACCAAAGCTCCCAAACGGGCGGGAGAGTGTGGATGACTCTGTAGCACCGAATGAGAGAACTCCAGGTCCTCCTCAGCCAGGGTATCAAATTTGTAGAATTTTGCAAACGTGTTTGCCCCTGACCAAGTAGCTGCTCGGCAAAGTTGTAAAGCCGAGACCCCTCGGGCAGCCGCCCAAGATGAGCCCACCTTCCTTGTGGAATGGGCATTTACAGATTTTGGCTGTGGTATGCCTGCCACAGAATGTGCAAGCTGAATTGTACTACAAATCCAGCGAGCAATAGACTGCTTAGAAGCAGGAGCACCCAGCTTGTTGGGTGCATACAGGATGAACAGCGAGTCAGATTTTCTGACTCCAGCCGTCCTGGAAACATATATTTTCAGGGCCCTGACAACGTCTAGCAACTTGGAGTCCTCCAATTCACTAGTAGCCGCCGGCACCACAATAGGCTGGTTCAGGTGAAACGCTGACACCACCTTAGGGAGAAATTGGGGACGAGTCCTCAACTCTGCCCTATCCATATGGAAAATCAGATAAGGGCTTTTACATGATAAAGCCGCCAATTCTGACACTCGCCTGGCTGAAGCCAAGGCTAATAACATGACCACTTTCCACGTGAGATATTTCAGATCCACGGTTTTTAGTGGCTCAAACCAATGTGATTTTAAGAAACTCAACATCACGTTGAGATCCCAAGGTGCCACAGGAGGCACAAACGGGGGCTGAATATGCAGCACTCCTTTCACAAATGTCTGAACTTCAGGTACTGAAGCTAGTTCTTTTTGAAAGAAAATTGACAGAGCCGAGATCTGTACTTTAATGGAGCCTAGTTTTAGGCCCATATCCACTCCTGCTTGCAGGAAATGCAGAAATCGACCTAGTTGAAATTCCTCTGTTGGGGCCTTATTGGCCTCGCACCATGCAACATATTTCCGCCATATGCGGTGATAATGCGTTGCCGTAACATCTTTCCTGGCCTTAATAAGCGTAGGAATGACTTCTTCCGGAATACCCTTTTCCTTTAGGATCTGGTGTTCAACCGCCATGCCGTCAAACGCAGCCGCGGTAAGTCTTGGAACCGACAGGGCCCCTGCTGTATCAGGTCCTGTCTGAGCGGTAGAGGCCACGGGTCCTCTGAGAGCATCTCTTGAAGTTCCGGGTACCACGCTCGTCTTGGCCAATCCGGAACCACGAGAATTGTGTTTACTCCTCGCTTTCTTATTATTCTCAATACCTTTGGAATGAGAGGCAGAGGAGGGAACACATAAACCGACTGGTACACCCACGGTGTCACTAGAGCGTCCACAGCTATCGCCTGAGGGTCCCTTGACCTGGCGCAATATCTTTTTAACTTTTTGTTGAGACGGGACGCCATCATGTCCACCTGTGGTTTTTCCCAACGGTTTACCAGCATCTGGAAGACTTCTGGGTGAAGTCCCCACTCTCCCGGGTGGAGGTCGTGTCTGCTGAGGAAGTCTGCTTCCCAGTTGTCCACTCCCGGAATGAACACTGCTGACAGTGCTAGTACATGATTCTCCGCCCATCGGAGAATTCTTGTGGCTTCTGCCATCGCCATCCTGCTTCTTGGGCCGCCCTGTCGATTTACATGGGCGACTGCCGTGATGTTGTCTGACTGGATCAGCACCGGCTGGTGTAGGAGCAGGGATCTTGCTTGACTTAGGGCATTGTAGATGGCCCTTAGTTCCAGAAAATTTATGTGAAGGGAAGTCTCCTGACTCGACCATAGTCCTTGGAAGTTTTTTCCCTGTATGACTGCCCCCCAGCCTCGAAGGCTGGCATCCGTGGTCACCAGGACCCAGTCCTGTATGCCGAATCTGCGGCCCTCTAGAAGATGGGCACTCTGCAGCCACCACAGTAGAGACACCCTGGTTCTTGGAGACAGGGTTATTAAGCGATGCATCTGAAGATGCGATCCGGACCACTGGTCCAACAGGTCCCACTGAAAGATTCTGGCATGGAACCTGCCGAAGGGAATTGCTTCGTAAGAAGCCACCATCTTTCCCATGACCCGTGTGCAGCGATGCACTGAAACCTGTTTTGGTTTCAGGAGGTCTCTGACTAGAGATGACAACTCCCTGGCTTTCTCCTCCGGGAGAAACACTTTCTTCTGGACTGTATCCAGAATCATACCCAGGAACAGTAGCCGTGTCGTCGGAACCAGCTGTGACTTTGGGATATTCAGAATCCAGCCGTGCTGGTGCAGCACCTCCTGAGATAGTGCTACTCCCACCAACAACTGTTCCTTGGACCTCGCTTTTATTAGGAGATCGTCCAAGTACGGGATAATTAAAACTCCCTTTTTTCGAAGGAGTATCATCATTTCCGCCATAACCTTGGTAAATACCCTCGGTGCCGTGGACAGGCCAAACGGCAGCGTCTGGAATTGGTAATGGCAATCCTGTACCACAAATCTGAGGTACTCCTGGTGAGGATGGTAAATGGGGACATGCAAGTAAGCATCCTTGATGTCCAGGGATACCATGTAATCCCCCTCGTCCAGGCTTGCAATAACCGCCCTGAGCGATTCCATCTTGAACTTGAATTTTTTTATGTACGTGTTCAAGGATTTTAAATTTAAAATGGGTCTCACCGAACCGTCCGGTTTCGGTACCACAAATAGTGTGGAATAATAACCCCGGCCTTGTTGAAGTAGGGGTACCTTGATTATCACCTGCTGGGAATACAGCTTGTGAATTGCCGCTAGCACCGCCTCCCTGTCTGAGGGAGCAATCGGCAAGGCAGATTTTAGGAACCGGTGGGGTGGGGACGCCTCGAATTCCAGTTTGTACCCCTGAGATACTATTTGCAGGATCCAGGGATCCACCTGTGAGCGAGCCCACTGATCGCTGAAATTCTTGAGGCGACCCCCCACCGTACCTGGCTCCGCCTGTGGAGCCCCACCGTCATGCGGCGGACTTGGAAGAAGAAGCGGGGGAGGATTTTTGCTCCTGGGAACCTGCTGTTTGTTGCAGCCTTTTTCCCCTACCTCTGCCTCTGGACAGAAAGGACCCGCCTTTTCCACGCCTGTTTTTCTGGGTCCGAAAGGACTGAACCTGATAAAACGGCGCCTTCTTAGGCTGTGAGGGGACATGGGGTAAAAATGCTGACTTCCCAGACGTTGCTGTGGAAACTAGGTCCGAGAGACCATCCCCAAATAATTCCTCACCCTTATATGGCAACACTTCCATGTGCTTTTTAGAATCTGCATCTCCTGTCCACTGGCGAGTCCATAAGCCTCTCCTAGCAGAAAGGGACAATGCACTTACTTTAGATGCCAGTCGGCAGATTTCCCTCTGTGCATCTCTCATATATAAGACTGAGTCTTTTATATGGTCTATGGTTAACAGGATCGTGTCTCTGTCTAATGTGTCAATATTTTCTGACAGTTTATCTGACCACGCAGCGGCAGCACTGCACATCCAGGCTGACGCAATAGCTGGCCTAAGTATAATGCCTGAGTGTGTATATACAGACTTCAGGATCGCCTCCTGCTTTCTATCAGCAGGTTCCTTGAGGGCGGCCGTATCCGGAGACGGTAGTGCCACCTTTTTTAGACAAACGTGTGAGCGCTTTGTCCACCCTGGGGGGTGTTTCCCACCGTGACCTATCCTCTGGCGGGAAAGGGAACGCCATTAGTACCTTCTTAGGAATTACCAATTTTTTATCCGGGAAAGCCCACGCTTCTTCACACACTTCATTTAATTCATCTGATGGGGGGAAAAACTACGGGTAGTTTTTTCTCTCCAAACATAATACCCTTTTTAGTGGTACCTGTAGTTATATCAGAAATGTGTAACACCTCTTTCATTGCCTCAATCATGCAGTGAATGGCCTTAGTGGGCATCAGGTTAGACTCATCGTCGTCGACACTGGTGTCAGTATCAGTGTCGACATCTGGGTCTGCTTGAGGTAGCGGGCGTTTTAGAGCCCCTGACGACCCATGCGACGCCTGGGCAGGCACGAGCTGAGAAGTCGGCTGTCCCACATTTGGCATGTCGTCAATTTTCTTATGTAAGGAGTCTATACGTGCACTCATTACTTTCCATAAGCTCATCCACTCAGGTGTCTGCCCCGCAGGGGGTGACATCCCTTCTAAAGGCATCTGCTCCGCCTCCACATCATTATCCTCATCAAACATGTCGACACAGCCGTACCGACACACCGCACACACACAAGGAATGCTCCGAATGAGGACAGGACCCACAAAAGCCCTTTGGGGGGACAGAGTGAGAGTATGCCAGCACACACCAGAGCGCTATATAATGCAGGGACTAACTGAGTTATGTCCCCTATAGCTGCTTTTTCTATATATTATATACTGCGCCTAAATTTAGTGCCCCCCCTCTCTGTTTTTACCCTGTTCTGTAGTGTAGACTGCATGGGAGAGCCAGGGAGCTTCCTTCCAGCGGATCTGTGAAGGAGAAATGGCGCCAGTGTGCTGTGAGAGATAGCTCCGCCCCTTTTCCGCGGACTATTCTCCCGCTTTTTTCCATATTCTGGCAGGGGTATTTTCCACATATATAGCCTCTGGGACTATATATTGTGGAATTTTTGCCAGCCAAGGTGTTATTATTGCTTCTCAGGGCGCCCCCCCCCCCCCCCCCCCCAGCGCCCTGCACCCTCAGTGACCGGAGTATGAAGTGTGTATGAGGAGCAATGGCGCACAGCTGCAGTGCTGTGCGCTACCTTGGTGAAGACTGATGTCTTCTGCCGCCGTTTTTCCGGACCTCTTCTTGTTTCTGGCTCTGTAAGGGGGACGGCGGCGCGGCTCCGGGACCGAACACCAAGGACTGGGCCTGCGGTCGATCCCTCTGGAGCTAATGGTGTCCAGTAGCCTAAGAAGCCCAATCCGGCTGCAAGCAGGCGAGTTCGCTTCTTCTCCCCTTAGTCCCTCGCTGCAGTGAGCCTGTTGCCAGCAGGTCTCACTGAAAATAAAAAACCTAAATCTATACTTTCTTTCTAAGGGCTCAGGAGAGCCCCTAGTGTGCATCCAACCTCGGCCGGGCACAAAATCTAACTGAGGCTTGGAGGAGGGTCATAGTGGGAGGAGCCAGTGCACACCAGGTAGTCCTAAATCTTTCTAGAGTGCCCAGCCTCCTTCGGAGCCCGCTATTCCCCATGGTCCTTACGGAGTTCCCAGCATCCACTAGGACGTCAGAGAAATTTAAATATTCAGTGCCTTTGTTTCTGCTAAGCCGTCCATATCCCAAGAGTACTCCAGTGACCCCTAGTGGATGAAAAAGAAATGGGACTTGGTTTGAGTTAGGGGCATATAGGCATACCAATGTGACAGGTTTGTCATCTAGCAGACCGGTAAGAATGAGGTAAAGGCCACTTTTGTCTGAGAGTTGAGAGTGTAGGGCAAAAGAGACATTCTTGCTAAAGAGGACAGCAACCCCGTTCCGTTTAAACAGATCATTAGCGTAGTATCCCACAGGAAAGTTTCTGTTCTTAAAAAGAGGAGGGTTAGCAGAATAAAAATGGGTTTCTTGCAGTGCGACAACGTCTGCTTTTTGTTGGTGGAAGAATGTGAGGGCCAATCTACGTTTGTTAGGGGAGTTCAGTCCCTTGACATTGAGAGATAGAAGGTTCAGCATTGGAAATACATATCAAGTGAACCATGACTGGAGGTCGAAGGGGAGGGGGGCATGTGGGGAACAGGTGAGAAGGATTCAAACCGTGGACAGAGGAGGGAAACAAAAAAAGGTCCGGTATATTGAACTTGCATGACTACTGCAGGGAAGGGGAAAAAAATATAGGAACTTGCAGTAGTACAATAATAAGTGGAGGCGGGCTGGCGGAACCGGCACCGCCACTCTAATACAACATCAAAAAAAGAACAAAAACACGTACATGTAGTGAAAATCTCACAAATTAGCAGGTGAGTGCAAATGCAGCGACAACATATAGTCAACAGGAAATGTCAACAAAACGTACTAGAGCCCCTAAACAAAAAAACAGATCTATGCATCCGCTAACAAGCATAAAAAAAAACGAAAAAAAAAAAACCATTTATAGAACAACAAGTGAAAGAGTAAACCCGTAACATATAGACCTGGATAAGAATC
>NC_086445.1:697879883-697922383 GCF_028390025.1 Pseudophryne corroboree
GGAATTAACCTAGTTGAAATTCTTCCGTGGAGCCTTCCTGGCCTCACACCATGGAACATATTTTCACCTAAACTGTGATAATGTTGTGCGGTCACCTCCTTCCTGGCTCTGACCAGGGTAGGGATGACCTCTTCCGGAATGCCTTTTTCCGTTAGGATCCGGCGTTCACCCGCCCCTGCGTCAACGCAGCTGCGGTAAGTCTTGGAACAGACATGATTCTTGCTGAATCAAGACCCTTCTTATCTCTTGAAGTTCCGGTTACCAAGTCCTTCTTGGCCAAACCGGAGCCACGAGCATAATTCTTACTCCTCTCCTTCCTATAATTCTCAATACCCTGGGTATGAGAGGCAGAGGAGGGAACACATACCCGACTGGTACACCCACGGTGTTACCAGAGCGACCCAGCTATTGCCTGAGGGTCTCTTGACCTGGCGCTTCAGGTGGGACGCCATCTTATGACCACCTTTGGTCTTTCCCACGGTTTACAATCATGTGGAAACTTCCAGATGAAGTTCCCACTTTTCCGAGTGGAATTCATTCCTGCTGAGGAAATTCAGTTTTCCACTCCCGGAATGAACACTGCTGACAGTGTTATCACATGATTTTTTGCTCAGCGAAAAGTTCTTGCTGTCATTGCCCTCCTGCTTCTTGTGCCGCCCCGTCTGTTTACGTGGGCGACTGCCATGATGATGTCCGACCAGATCAGCACCGACTGACTTTGAAGCAGAGGTCTTCCTAGGCTCAGAGCATTGGAAATTGCTCTTAGCTCCAGTATATTCATGTGGAGAAAAGTCTCCAGACTTGACCACATTCCTTGGAAATTTCTTCCCTGTGTGACTGCTTCCCAGCCTCTCAGGCTGGCATCCGTGGTCACCAGAACACAGTCCTGAATGCTGAATGTGCTGTCCTCTAGAAGATGAGCACTCTGCAGCCCCCACAGAAGAGACACCCTTGTCCTTGGAGACAGGATTATCTGCTGATGCATCTGAAGATGCGATCCGGACCATTCGTCCAGCAAATCCCCCTGAAAATTTTTTGCGTGAGATCTGCCGAATGGAATTGCTTCGTAAGAAGCCACCATTTTTCCCAGGACTCCTGTGCATTGATGCACTGATACTTGGCCTGGTTTTAGGAGGTTTCTGACTAGTTCGGATAGCTCCCTGGCTTTCTCCTCCAGGAGAAACACCTTTTTCTGGACTATGCCCAGAATCATTCCTAGGAACAGCAGACGTATCGTCTGAAAAACGCTGCGATTTTTGGAATATTTAGAATCCACTCGTGCTGTCATAGAACTACTTTAGATAGTGCTATTCCGACCTCCAACTGTTCTCTGGACCTTTCCCTTTTCAGGATATCGTCCAAGTAAGGGATATTTAAGATGCCCTTTTCTTTGAAGAGAATCATCTTTTCGGCCATTACCTTGGTAAAGGCCCGGGGTGCCGTGGATAATTCAACGGCAGCGTCAGAAACTGATATTGACAGTTCTGTACCACGAACCATAGGTACCCTTGTTGAGAAGGGCAAATTTGGACATGGAGGTAATCCTTGATGTCCAAGGACACCATATAGTCCCCTTTTTTCCGGTTCGCTATCACTGTCTGAGTGACTCCATCTTGATTTGAACCTTTGTATGTAAGTGTTCAAAAATTTCAGATTTAGAATATGTCTCACCAAGCCGTCTGGCTTCAGTACCACAATATAGTGTGGAAGACTAATACCCTTTTCCTTGATTGTAGGAGGGGTACTTTGATTATCACCTGCTGGAAATACAGCTTGTGAATTTTTTTCCCAATACTGCCTCCCTGTCGGAGGGAGCCTTTGGTAAAGCAGACTTCAGGAACCTGCGAGGAAAAGATGTCTCGAATCTCCAAACTGTACCCCTGGGATAATACTTTGTACGATCTAGGGGTCAACTTGCGAGTGATCCCACTGCACGCTGAGACTCTTGAGACGACCCCCCACCTCACCTGAGTCAGCTTGCACGGCCCCAGCGTCCTGCTGAGGACTTGGCAGACTCGGTGGAGGGCTTCTGTTCCTGGAAAGGGGCTGCCTTCTGCAGTCTACTTCCCTTTCCTCTATGTCTGGGCAGATATGACTGGCCTTTTGCCCGCATGCCCTTATGGGAACGGAAGGATTGAGGCTGAAAAGACAGTGTCTTTTTCTGCTGAGATGTGACTTGGGGTAAAAAGGTTGGATTTCCCAGCTGTTGCCGTGGCCCCCAGGTCCGATGGACCGACCCCAAGTACCTACTTTCCTTTATACGACCATACTTTCATGTGCCGTATGGGATCTGCATCACCTGACCACTGTCGTGTCCATAACATCTTCTGGCAGATATGGACAACGCACTTATCTTGATGCCAGAGTGCAAATATCCCTCTGTGCATCTCGTGTATATATATATATATATATATATATATATATATATATATATACTGCATCCTATTAAATGCTCTATATCACTAAAATATTTTCAGTCAGGGAATCCGGCCAAGCCAACCCAGCACTGCATTTCCAGGCTGAGGCGATCGCTGGTCGCCGTATAACCACCGTATGTGTGTATATACTTTTTAGGATATTACTCCAGCTTCATATCAGCTGGCTCCTTGAGGGCGGCCGTATGATAAGCGTGTGAGCGCCTTATCCACCCTAAGGGGTGTTTCCCAACGCGCCCTAACTTCTGGCGGGAAAAGGTATAACGCCAATATTTGCTATCGGGGTAAACCCACGCCTCATCACACACTTCATTTTATTTTATCTGATTCAGGACAAACTACGGTAGTTTTTTCACTGCCACATAATACCCATCTTTGTGGTACTTGTAGTATCAGAAATATGTAACACCTCCTTCATTGCCCTTAACGTGTGGCCCTTAATGAGGAATACGTTTGTTTATTCACCGTCGACACTGGATTCAGTGTCCGTGTCTGTGTCGACCGACTAAGGTAAACGGGCGTTTTAAACCCCTGACGGTGTTTTTGAGACGTCTGGACCGGTACTAATTGTTTGTCGGCCGTCTCATGTCGTCAACCGACCTTGCAGCGTGTTGACATTATCACGTAATTCCCTAAATAAGCCATCCATTCCGGTGTCGACTCCCTAGAGAGTGACATCACCATTACAGGCAATTGCTCCGCCTCCTCACCAACATCGTCCTCATACATGTCGACACACACGTACCGACACAGCACACACACAGGGAATGCTCTGATAGAGGACAGGACCCACTAGCCCTTTGGAGAGACAGAGGGAGAGTTTGCCAGCACACACCAAAAACGCTATAATTATATAGGGACAACCTTATATAAATGTTTTCCCTTATAGCATCTTTATATATATGTCTAACGCCAAATTAGTGCCCCCCCTCTCTGTTTTAACCCTGTTTCTGTAGTGCAGTGCAGGGGAGAGCCTGGGAGCCTTCCCTCCAGCCTTTCTGTGAGGGAAAATGGCGCTGTGTGCTGAGGAGATAGGCCCCGCCCCCTTTTCGGCGGGCTCGTCTCCCGCTCTTCAACGGATTCTGGCAGGGGTTAAATATCTCCATATAGCCCCCAGAGGCTATATGTGATGTATTTTTTGCCAAATAACAGGTTTCCATTGCTGCCCAGGGCGCCCCCCCCAGCGCCCTGCACCCTCAGTGCCTGCCGTGTGAAGTGTGCTGAGAGCAATGGCGCACAGCTGCAGTGCTGTGCGCTACCTTAAGACGACTGAAGAGTCTTCTGCCGCCGATTTCTGGACCTCTTCTCTTTTCGGCATCTGCAAGGGGGCCGGCGGCGCGGCTCCGGTGACCCATCCAGGCTGTACCTGTGATCGTCCCTCTGGAGCTAATGTCCAGTAGCCTAAGAAGCCAATCCATCCTGCACGCAGGTGAGTTCACTTCTTCTCCCTTAAGTCCCTCGATGCAGTGATCCTGTTGCCAGCAGGACTCACTGTAAAATAAAAAACCTAAAACTAAACTTTTCTAAGCAGCTCTTTAGGAGAGCCACCTAGATTGCACCCTTCTCGGCCGGGCACAAAAACCTAACTGAGGCTTGGAGGAGGGTCATAGGGGGAGGAGCCAGTGCACACCACCTGATCCTAAAGCTTAACTTTTGTGCCCTGTCTCCTGCGGAGCCGCTATTCCCCATGGTCCTTTCAGGAACCCCAGCATCCACTAGGACGATAGAGAAATATATATATATATATATATATATATATATATATATACACACACACACACACACACACACATATATCATATATATATATATATATATATATATATATACACACACACACACACACACACACATACATGTATATCAATATATATATATATATACACACACACACACACACACACACACACACACACAGGTATAGGTTATTTACATCATGTTAATTTACACCCAGTAATAACAGTTGGTGCCGACAGGGTCACCCACATACTACTGTCTCCCCCATACAGTGTTTACTTTTGAAAAAGCATACAACTACTGACACTTCATCTACTGAATCAAGTACCATCAGGAGTCAGCAATGCCGACAGAGGGTTTCCCATAGCTGTTTTTGCGGCAGAGCACTCACACATGTCGACACATGTGTACTAGAAAGCTATAATGGGTATATCTGACAGGGAAAACAAACTTATGTACAACTCATTTACTACACGCACATTATAGTATATAGTGATACATTTTTCATCGCACTAAATCACTGTGCCCCCCCTCGTTTTTTCACTGCTAGCTGTCTAACAGTGCATTGGCGGGGACAGCGTCTCTGTGATGAGAAAATGGCGCTGTATCGAGTTGTGAGGGCTAAGCCACGCCCCCTTCTCGGCGTGCTTCAGCCCCGCTATAATTTTACATTTTTTTATACTGGCGGGGGTCCGTATACAGTGCCTATGCACTGTATACATCTTTTGCCAGGCTTATTGAGGAGGTATATTGCTGCCCAGGGCGCCCCCCCTGCGCCCTGCACCCTTGTAGTGCCGCTTGTGTGTGTGGGAGCAATGGCGCGCAGCGCGACCGCTGCGCGGTACCTCCAAGACTCTGAAGTCTTCTGCCGTCACTGACGTCTTCTGTTCTTCTAATACTCACCCGGCTTCTTTCTTCTGGCTTCTGTAAGGGGGTTGACGGCGCGGCTCCGGGAACAAGCAGCTAGGCGCACCAAGTGATCGAACCCTCTGGAGCTAATGGTGTCCACTAGCCTAAAAAGCAGAGCCCTTAACTCAGAAGAAGTAGGTCTGACTTCTCTCCCCTCAGTCCCACGAAGCAGGGAGCCTGTAGCTAGCAGGTCTCCCTGAAAATAAAAAACCTAGCATAAAGTCTTTTCAGAGAAACTCAGGAGAGCTCCCCTAGTGTGTGTACAGTCTCTTCTGGGCACAGAATCCAACTGGAGTCTGGAGGAGAGGCATAGAGGGAGTAGCCAGTTCACACCCATTCAAAGTCTTATAGTGTGCCCATGTCTCCTGCGGATCCCGTCTATACCCCATGGTCCTTACGGAGTCCCCAGCATCCTCTAGGACGTATGAGAAAAGTTAAGCACAATTAACCCACAAAGAGCCCTTCAGGGAGACAGCCCCCCCGCGCCCTTATCGCTAATGCCAAACTTAGCCGGGTTGCAGACTAAGTACAGGGGACTTAATATACTAATAATCGCTTTCTCCCTGCTATGACCCCCTGGTACCGCTGTGGTGATCTGGAGTCTCTCTGGAGGAGCTACACATCCCTGTCAGTCAGTGTGCGTGTCCACTGCAGAGGTGAGCTGCTGGATCCGCTCATAGTGAAGGCCCCACCCCATTCAATGGCACACGGTCTTCCCGCTTTTTTTTATACTGCCTGAGGTAATCTGGTGCTTAATATGGAGAGAAAACCGTTTTAGGGCTGTTTTTTCCAGTGTGGGTACTGTGTACTGAGACGCAGCAGTGTACTGTGTCTGGAGACGCATTCCGCCCCGGTTAGAAGCCGTGCGTCTCCGTACCCTCATGCAGACTAGCTGGTCGCCGGCTTAGTCCTCACCACTCTTCTTTCTTCTGGCTCTGTTATGGGTGGCGGCGTGCTGCGAGAATGTACGCTCGCCGTGGTGGGGCTTGCGAATAGTTCCCTCAGGAGCTCATTGTCCCGTCAGCAGGGAACGGGACCATTAACCCTTCAAGAGGTTGGGCCATTCCCCCCCTAAGTCCCACGAAGCAGGCAGGCTGGTGCCAACCAGCCCTGCCTGAAAATAATAAACATATAAAATAAATGCAGAAAACTCTTCAGGAGCTTTCATAAGCGTGACCGGCTCCTCTGGGCACATTTTTTAAACGGAGTATGGCATAGAGGGAGGAGCCAGCCCACACTATCAAATTCTTGAAGTGCCCATGGCTACTAGTGGACCCATCTATACCCCATGGTACTAAATGGAACCCCAGTATCCTCTAGGACGTAAGAGAAAGAAGTGATAAAGCAGTGATAAGCGCAAGGTGAAAACGCACCAGTCAATCATTACGGATCTGAAAAATGACAGTTAGGAGCTGACTGGCCGGTGCGTTATCACTACTTTATCCCTTCTCCAGGCTTAATACATCTGCTCCCAAGTGTATAGACAAGGGCATTACATGGGATAGATGTGTACGGGCATTACATGGGATAGATGTGTACAGTTCATATGAGCCTTTGTCCACATGTAGTTCTGTGCACACAATGAGAGTTTAATTACAGCTGACAACTATAAGTACAACTCTAAATCAGTCCCAACATGAGCAAACCTTAGCGTGATTCTTCTTTTCCTATTTACAACATTACTTATTAGGATACAGTACAGATGCAATCATCAATGAATCACTTAACCATAAAACTTAATACATCTAGGACCATTTTATTAATAATAAATAAATAATATTGCCAACACAACAATGTTGACCATTGTACACAGATGTCTCATTAATTCATTTCTCTTTACATGGACCCAAAAAGCAGAGCGCGTTACAAAGACGATAGATAGATAGATAGATAGATAGATAGATAGATAGATAGATAGATAGATAGATAGATAGATGTCTTCACACCTTCCTTCGAGTGGGTGATAATATCCCTTACTAGAATTTCTGACTATAGCATACAACTATCAGGTGTCCTGACCGGTATCATACCTTTTTCTGGTGGAGCATCAGAGCTATCAGTTGGTAGACTGATCTTCACACCTAATCTTTCGGATAATGGCTTTTTCACAGTAGTATGTCTCCCTTCATCAGGAACAGCTAGTTAAAAAAAAAAAAAAAAAATTATATATATATATATATATAGAAAGTAACATCAAATGCACAGACTACAGCTTTCCCATTAGTTTATAAAACTTCTCCACTACAATGTTCTTTGTCCACAACTGGATGGTGACATTGCTACTTGGAAGACTGCTGATGTACAAATATGTGATGCAGTTAGTTTGTAGATGGTAATGTCTATCTATATTCAACAATGATTAGGTTGGTGTGCGCACAATAAAACCAAGGCGGAATTACCTAATGGGCTTTTATGAGTGAACATTTTGTGCTTCCCCAATCTTTTAGCCAAACTGTTGTGTCTACTGGGAGGATCTGTTAAGAAAAGTTAAGAACAAAAAAAAATATGTTAGAAATAGAAACACCAAAATATGCAAAAGATACACAATGATGCCATTTATTGATTGTGCAGGAGGAAATCAGAATAGGGCTTTACCTGCAGCAAAATATAGTTTTATGAATTATGAAAATACTGTATTCATCAGTTCCTCACTTAGCATACTTTTACTAACTACAAATAAAACTGTAAGGAACACGTTAAAAAGAACACAAAACAACAAGAGGAAAATATAAACAAATCCCTGTATTCCTCCTTTACCATTGTTTGCAAATGTTATGGTTCGGACAACTGGTATGTTTGTTTCTGAAACTATCGGAACAGCAGAGGAATCCAGAGCATTTGAATAAGCTGGGATACCTGTAGCAAAGAAAAATAAATAAACAAACAAACAGGACCAAAACCGTACAAATTATATTAAAATATTACTATTAATAATCCTCAAACTAGTTACCATATATAGTTTTATTACGTTTAGAACACCATTTTAAAAGGGACAATGAAACAAGTGGGATATAGTCTACTGTACCAGTAATTATTTCTAATAGATATAATTACTTACCCCTATATTACAGTATATGGTCAGATATTGCCTCCTAAATAGGAAAGGGGGTGCTACCACAGACTAATTTGTTTATTTTTTTTATTAACAGTTTCTTATATAGTGCAGCAAATTTCGATGCACTTTAACAAAACAAGAAGGCACACAAAGTAATAAAATAACTTATTAAAAAAGTAGAAACAGTACAAATTGTTAATACATACAGAAGTTCCCCTTTCAGGCTAACATACATTTACCATGTTATTGCACGTGAACGCGCATCAACCCGGGATTTTGCTTAGTCTGAAAGGGTCCAAAAACAATATCCTTGGTCAAGTATCCTGGCATTTCATCCTAGTTTGCGACCTGGGTTGAAGCCGGAATCAACCCGGGATGCGGTGCAGTGTGAACAGTAAGACGGGTCAAGGCGACCAGGCACCCGTTCTCTGCGTAGGAGGCGGCGGCGCTTGAAGATCATCTCCAAGCGCCGCCTCCTGTAGCATCGGTGGTGACGTCACCAACCCAGCAATATGCCGGGTGAGTCCGCAAGTCTGAAAGGTGTCTCAAGCCAGGTCACACGTTTACAAATTCACGGGTGCGACTTGGCTCTGCGAATCTGAAAGGGCTAATAGTAGCATCAGCTTAAGATAGGATAAAATAAAGTGTTGTGTAATACATATAGTTAGTACCATCAGCATAAGAGATAGGTTAAAATAAAGTGTTGGGTACAGAAAGAAAAAGCGACAATATAATTTCAGTTGTGTCTTTTTTGTTTGTCTTACTTAATTGTTTAGATCTGATAATAAGATTTTACTCACCGGTAAATCTATTTCTCGTAGTCCGTAGTGGATGCTGGGAACTCCGAAAGGACCATGGGGAATAGCGGCTCCGCAGGAGACTGGGCACAACTAAAAGAAAGCTTTTAGGACTACCTGGTGTGCACTGGCTCCTCCCACTATGACCCTCCTCCAAGCCTCAGTTAGGATACTGTGCCCGGAAGAGCTGACACAATAAGGAAGGATTTTGAATCCCGGGTAAGACTCATACCAGCCACACCAATCACACCGTATAACTCGTGATACCATATCCAGTTAACAGTATGAAACATAACTGAGCCTCTCAACAGATGGCTCATAACAATAACCCTTTAGTTAACAATAACTATATACAAGTATTGCAGACAATCCGCACTTGGGATGGGCGCCCAGCATCCACTACGGACTACGAGAAATAGATTTACCGGTGAGTAAAATCTTATTTTCTCTAACGTCCTAGTGGATGCTGGGAACTCCGAAAGGACCATGGGGATTATACCAAAGCTCCCAAACGGGCGGGAGAGTGCGGATGACTCTGCAGCACCGAATGAGAGAACTCAAGGTCCTCCTCAGCCAGGGTATCAAATTTGTAGAATTTAGCAAACGTGTTTGCCCCTGACCAAGTTGCAGCTCGGCAAAGTTGTAAAGCCGAGACCCCTCGGGCAGCCGCCCAAGATGAGCCCACTTTCCTCGTGGAATGGGCTTTTACTGATTTAGGATGCGGCAATCCAGCCGCAGAATGCTCCAGCTGAATTGTGCTACAAATTCAGCGAGCAATAGTCTGCTTAGAAGCAGGAGCACCTATTTTGTTGGGTGCCTACAGGATAAAAAGAGAGTCAGTTTTCCTGACTCCAACCGCCCTGGAAATATAATTTTTTAAGGCCCTGACTACGTCCAGTAACTTGGAATCTTCCAAGTCCCTAGTAGCCGCAGGCACTACAATAGGTTGGTTCAAGTGAAAAGCTGATACCACCTTAGGGAGAAACTGGGGACGAGTCCTCAATTCTGCCCTATCCATATGGAAAATCAGATAAGGGCTTTTACATGACAAAGCCGCCCATTCTGACACACGGCTGGCCGAAGCCAAGGCCAATAACATGACCACTTTCCACGTGAGATATTTCAAATCCACAGTTTTAAGTGGCTCAAACCAATGTGATTTTAGGAAACTCAACACCACGTTGAGATCCCAAGGTGCCACAGGAGGCACAAAAGGGGGCTGAATATGCAGCACTCCCTTCACAAATGTCTGAACTCCAGGCAGTGAAGCCAGTTCTTTCTGGAAGAAAATCGACAGAGCCGAAATCTGGACCTTAATGGAACCCAAGTTTAGGCCCATAGTCACTCCTGACTGTAGGAAGTGCAGAAAACGACCCAGCTGAAATTCCTCTGTTGGGGCCTTCCTGGCCTCACACCACGCAACATATTTTCGCCAAATACGGTGATAATGGTTTGCGGTTACTTCTTTCCTGGCTTTTATCAGCGTAGGAATGACTTCCTCCGGAATGCCCTTTTCCTTTAGGATCCGGAATTCAACCGCCATGCCGTCAAACGCAGCCGCGGTAAGTCTTGGAACAGACAGGGCCCCTGCTGTAGCAGATCCTGTCTGAGCGGTAGAGGCCATGGGTCCTCTGATATCATTTCTTGAAGTTCTGGGTACCAAGCTCTTCTTGGCCCATCCGGAACCACGAGTATCGTTAATATATAAACCGACTGGTACACCCACGGTGTCACTAGAGCGTCCACAGCTATTGCCTGAGGGTCCCTTGACCTGGCGCAATATCTAGTTTTTTGTTTAGGCGGGACGCCATCATGTCCACCTGTGGCTTTTCCCAACGGTTTACCAACAGTTGGCAGACTTCTGGATGAAGTCCCCACTCTCCCGGGTGTAGGTCGTGTCTGCTGAGGAAGTCTGCTTCCCAGTTGTCCACTCCCGGAATGAACACTGCTGACAGTGCTAAGACGTGATTTTCCGCCCATCGGAGAATCCTTGTGGCTTCTGCCATCGCCATCCTGCTTCTTGTGCCGCCCTGTCGGTTTACATGGGCGACTGCCGTGATGTTGTCTGATTGGATCAGTACCGGCTGGTTTTGAAGCAAAGGCCTAGCCAGACTTAGGGCATTGTAAATGGCCCTCAGTTCCAGAATATTTATGTGTAGGGACGACTCCTGACTTGACCAAAGTCCTTGGAAATTTCTTCCCTGTGTGACTGCCCCCCAGCCTCGAAGGCTGGCATCCGTGGTTACCAGGACCCAGTCCTGTATGCCGAATCTGCGGCCCTCTTGAAGATGAGCACTCTGCAGCCACCACAGTAGAGATAACCCTGTCTCCAAGGACCAGGGTATCAGCCGATGCATCTGAAGATGCGATCCCGACCACTTGTCCAAGAGGTCCCACTGAAAGGTTCTTGCATGGAACCTGCCGAATGGAATTTTGCTTCGTAAGAAGCTACCATTTTTCCCAGGACTCGTGTGCAGTGATGCACCGATACCTGTTTTGGTTTCAGGAGGTCTCTGACTAGAGATGACAGCTCCTTGGCTTTCTCCTGCGGGAGAAACACTTTTTTCTGTTCTGTGTCCAGAACCATCCCCAGGAACAGTAGGCGTGTGGTAGGAACCAGCTGTGACTTTGGAATGTATAGAATCCATCCGTGCTGTTGTAGCACTTCCCGAGATAGTGCTACTCCGACCAACAACTGCTCCTTGGACCTCGCCTTTATAAGGAGATCGTCCAAGTACGGGATAATTAAAACTCCCTTTTTCGAAGGAGTATCATCATTTCTGCCATTACCTTGGTAAAGACCCTCGGTGCTTGCAATAACCGCCCTGAGCGATTCCATCTTGAACTTGAATTTTTTTATGTATGTGTTCAAGGATTTCAAATTTAAAATGGGTCTCACCGAACCGTCCGGTTTCGGTACCACAAACAGTGTGGAATAGTAACCCCGTCCTTGTTGAAGTAGGGGCACCTTGACTATCACCTGCTGGGAATACAGCTTGTGAATTGCCTCTAGCACAGCCTCCCTGCCTGAGGGAGTTGTCGGCAAGGCAGATTTGAGGAAACAGCGGGGGGGGGGGGTGGGGGGAGACGCCTCGAATTCCAGCTTGTACCCCTGAGATACTACTTGAAGGATCCAGGGATCCACCTGTGAGCGAGCCCACTGATCGCTGAAATTTTTGAGGCGGCCCCCCACCGTACCTGGCTACGCCTGTGGAGCCCCCGCGTCATGCGGTGGACTCAGAGGAAGCGGGGGAAGAATTTTGATTCTGGGAACTGGCTGACTGGTGCAGCTTTTTCCCTCTTCCCTCGTCTCTGTGCAGAAAGGAAGCGCCTTTTACCCGCTTGCTTTTCTGAAGCCGAAAGGACTGTACCTGATAATACAGTGCTTTCTTAGGCTGTGAGGAAACCTGAGGTAAAAAAAATTTCTTCCCAGCTGTTGCTGTGGATACGAGGTCCCAGAGACCATCCCCAAACAATTCCTCACCCTTATAAGGCTCTATGTGCCTTTTAAAGTCAGCATCACCTGTCCAGTGTCGGGTCTCCAATACCCTCCTGACAGAATGGACATTGCATTAATTCTGGATGCCAGCCGGCAAAATATCCCTCTGTGCATTCCTCATATATAAGACGACGTCTTATGTTCGCAAAATAGTATCCCTGTTTTACAGGGTTACAGACCACGCTGCAGCAGCACTATCTGCAGGTCTCAGTCTAGTACCTGAGTGTGTAAATACAGACTTCAGGATAGCCTCCTGCTTTTTATCAGCAGGTACCTTCAAAGTGGCCGTATCCTAAGACGGCAGTGCCACCTTTTTTGACAAACGTGTGAGCGCCTTATCCACCCTAGGGGATATCTCCCAGCGTAACTTATCCTCTGGCGGGAAAGGGTACGCCATCAGTAACTTTTTAGAAATTACCAGTTTCTTATCGTTTTCACACTTCATTCACTCATTTGATGGGGGAACAAAACACTGCCTGCTTTTTCTCCCCAAACATAAAACCCTTTTTTAGTGGTACTTGGGTTAATGTCAGAAATGTGTAACACATTTTTTATTGCCGGGATCATGTAACGGATGTTGAAAACAATAGATGGTTGCAAACTAGCGCTAGGTTTAAAATAATAAAATTTTAAAACAACTTGAGACTTTTTAATCTTCGTCCAAAGTTTCTTTCAGATTCTTTCCATTCATCAGAAAGACACTCACTTTATCATTCTGTCTCGCGTTCACGTAAAAGTATCTTTCTATCACCAAACCTCCACGATATATTTCATTTGCAATGAGCTTTAGCTATTGGAGTAACACTTACATTAGTGTCCTGTCTCGCGTGCACATCAAGGTATCTTTCTCATCCCTCACAGTGTGGAAGGCAGGAATGGAGCAGACCAGTGTTTTTTTCAGGAACACACAGCTTTTTATTCGTCCAATACAGCAAACAAATTGTCAGGTATAGTGGCTAGCAACAACTTCAACGCGTTTCGGGGATTCCCTCCCCTTCCTCAAGAAGTACCTTGATGTGCACGCGAGACAGGACACTAATGTAAGTGTTACTCCAATAGCTAAAGCTCATTGCAAATGAAATATATCGTGGAGGTTTGGTGATAGAAAGATACTTTTACGTGAACGCGAGACAGAATGATAAAGTGAGTGTCTTTCTGATGAATGGAAAGAATCTGAAAGAAACTTTGGACGAAGATTAAAAAGTCTCAAGTTGTTTTAAAATTTTATTATTTTAAACCTAGCGCTAGTTTGCAACCATCTATTGTTTTCATATTTCTTGTGTTATATAGGGATAATTAAGGGAATATCCCATGTGTTGCAAACCAGCAGCTTTTATTTGGTAGCGCAGGGCTTCATATATATACGATGTAACGGATGTTCCTAGTGGATTGTGTATATGTCTCAACCTCGTCGACACTGGAGTCAGACTCCGTGTCGACATCTGTGTCTGCCATCTGAGGGAGCGGGCGTTTTTGAGCCCCTGATGGCCTTTGAGACGCCTGGGCAGGCGCGGGCTGAGAAGCCGGCTGTCCCATAGCTGTTACGTCATCCAGCCTTTTATGTAAGGAGTTGACACTGTCGGTTTATACCTTCCACCTATCCATCCACTCTGGTGTCGGCCCAACAGGGGGCGACATCACATTTATCGGCATCTGCTCTGCCATCACATAAGCCTCCTCATCAAACGTGTTGACACAGCCGTACCGACACACCGCACACACACAGGGAATGCTCTGACTGAGGACAGGACCCCACACAGCCCTTTGGGGAGACAGAGAGAGAGTATGCCAGCACACACCAGAGCGCTATATAATTTAGGGATTAACACTATATTGAGTGAATTTTTCCCAATAGCTGCTTGTATATACAATATTGCGCCTAAATTTAGTGCCCCCCCCCCTCTCTTTTTAACCCTTTGAGCCTTGTAAACTACCGGGGAGAGCCTGGGGAGCTGTCTTCCAGCTGCACTGTGAAGAGAAAATGGCGCCAGTGTGCTGAGGGAGATAGCTCCGCCCCTTTTTCGCGGACTTTTCTCCCGCTTTTTTATGGATTCTGGCAGGGGTATTTATCACATATATAGCCTCTGGGGCTATATATTGTGATATATTTGCAGCCAAGGTGTTTTTATTGCTGCTCAGGGCGCCCTGCACCCTCAGTGACCGGAGTGTGAAGTGTGCATGAGGAGCAATGGCGCACAGCTGCAGTGCTGTGCGCTACCTTGGTGAAGACTGATGTCTTCTGCCGCCGATTTTCCGGACCTCTTCTTGCTTCTGGCTCTGTAAGTGGGACGGCGGCGCGGCTCCGGGAACGAACACCAAGGCCAGTTCCATGCGGTCGATCCCTCTGGAGCTAATGGTGTCCAGTAGCCTAAGAAGCCCAAGCTAGCTGCAAGCAGGTAGGTTCGCTTCTTCTCCCCTTAGTCCCTCGATGCAGTGAGCCTGTTGCCAGCAGGTCTCACTGTAAAATAAAAAACCTAAAATAAACTTTCTTTCTAGGAGCTCAGGAGAGCCCCTAGTGTGCATCCAGCTCGGCCGGGCACAGAAATTTAACGGAGGCTTGGAGGAGGGTCATAGTGGGAGGAGCCAGTGCACACCAGGTAGTCTAAAAGCTTTCTTTTAGTTGTGCCCAGTCTCCTGCGGAGCCGCTATTCCCCATGGTCCTTTCGGAGTTCCCAGCATCCACTAGGACGTTAGAGAAACAGTGTTTAATGTCTGAATAAAGTCATGTGATACAATGCTGTACTGTTATGTTAGACTCCAGGAAGAGTCATTTCAGTTACAGGTACTGCTGTCATGCATTTATTATTACAATAGTCAAGTCCTATAACTCTCCTGCTGTACCCAGATACTAAAAGTACTTAGCAAGTTGATTACAGAGTCTGACAAATTCTCTATTTGTGTGTCTGCTAATAATATTACCGAGTACTAGGGTAGATAATGCCGCTCATTTGGCAGTATATAAATGCAATTCTCGTTATGTCGGTAGTTCAATAGAGATACTAGTTACGTCGCTGTAAATGGGAGATACTGAAGATTTAACTCCGTATCATGAATCTCTGCAGAAAGTTGTCAGTGTGCCAAATTTATCATAAGGAAATAGTGAAGGTTTCACTCACTATTAGATGCCCCCATTGGTAGATATACCATTAACATCTCCAAGGTAGTGTGAGACATTGAACATTTCTACATATGATCCATGGAGACACATGCTATATAACCATCATCTAATGCTATAGATGGAACTCCGTATAACACAAATAGCATATGTTACACATTACTTGTCAGCTTGGGGAACAGGGCGATGGGCACTAGTGGTTTTTATTCACTAAAAAGTCAGCCTATTGGATGGCTTTACAAAGACGACTCAGTAAACTTGCTAAGTACTTTTATTTTCTAGGTACAGCAGTAGAGTTCTAGGAACACACTACTGTAGTAATAGATGCATGACAGCAGCACCTGTAACTGGTAACACTCTTCCTGCAGTAACATAACAGTGAAACATTGTATTTCATGAAGTTATTCAGACATTCAACACTATCAGATCTAAACAAGACCTATCCAAAAATAAAACAAACAAAAAAACACAGCTGAAATTTTATCATCACTTTTCCTTTCTTTACACAACACTTTATTTTGACATATATTTTGCTGATGCTACTAACTATATGTATTTACCATTTGTACAGTTTAATTGCTATTTTAATCTAATATTAAAAGTATTAAAACATTGAGCACCCTATCTCATCTTACCATCCATAAGATCCTCTCGACACGCTTCCTTTTTATATTTCATTCCAGCTACAGTGCTAAAGTTTAAGCCACCACCTTTCAAATATTAGAAAGTATACAAGACATTAGTAGAAGATACCCAGTAGTTTAACAAGTCTTCTAGAAGCTGCAAGCCTCTCCTTAAGGTGTGTACACCCGGTGCGATATGCACTTAACTTTTCTTACGATTTTGACTATATAGTCCAAATCGTAAAGAAAGTTATTGCATATTGCACCATGTGTACACAGCTTGCGATGCCGATGCACGGTCCTGTGGGTACGACATCGCAAGCAAAAGTAGACTGGGCAGGCAAGTCAGTTTTGACTATTTCGTGTAAAAGATAGTCAAAATTGTCACTTAGCCAAAATCGGTATCGCAAGCACAGTCATCCTTGCTTGCGATACCGACCACAGTCCATGTCGCATAGTGTTCCCACCTGACCTAGCGCTTCCTCAGCTTCTTTGACCCAGTGAGGGGAGACCCAGAGACCTCAGCATTGTAGTGACTCCACCAGCAGAGTGAGAAAATTTAGCTCACAGAAGCTCTCTATCTGAACTACTCTCAACTCTGGTTGTGTTTGTCACCTGTGATAGAGACTAAACACAAAGTATAAAACAAATTAGAAATAAAACTAAAAGCTATGTGTAAAGAAACGTGTGCCTTCACTCCAAGGCACAAAAACTAGACTAGTGTTCACGCTAGCCTTCTTCCATGGGGCGCTGCGCCCTGCCCCTTTTCTGAGTGGCAGAATGCACCCTGCCCGTTTGTGCCCGCCCTGCCGATTACTAAAGGACTGCCTACTCACCGCGGCGCCGGGCACACTGTCACTCCCCCCTGCCTCAATGTTGCTCCTCCCCGCCGCTCTGTCCCACCGCGCTGTCACGCCTCTCCGCCGAGCTGTCACTCCTCCCTGCAGCTGCCTTAGGCTTGTCACGCTGACTGAAGGCAACACTGTAGGCTAATGGGGATCTGGTAAGATGAGGAGGGCTGGGTTTGCTTCTCCCGCCGAGGCAAACCCAGACCTCCCTCCTCTGTGTATATGACCCTATAAAGAGAGGACGCCGGGGAGGATCAGTGTGGTGGCCATTTTCAACCAGCTCCGCAGTGTGTGAGGGGGGACCAGCGCGATCACTCCCGCAGCATCAGCCCCAAGCAAGTAAAATTGGAACAAAAAAAGCAGAGATCAAAAATGTGCCCTACCTGGTGCAGTGCGTCTCAGTGCTCTCTACCTGGTGCAGTGCGTCTCAGTGCTCTCTACCTGGTGCAGTGCGTCTCAGTGCTCTCTACCTGGTGCAGTGCGTCTCAGTGCTCTCTACCTGGTGCAGTGCGTCTCAGTGCTCTCTACCTGGTGCAGTGCGTCTCAGTGCTCTCTACCTGGTGCAGTGCGTCTCAGTGCTCTCTACCTGGTGCAGTGCGTCTCAGTGCTCTCTACCTGGTGCAGTGCGTCTCAGTGCTCTCTACCTGGTGCAATGTGTATAACGTGCTCTGCCTGGCGCAAAGTGTAGAACGTGCTCTATCTGGCGCAATATGTATAACATGCTCTACCTGCCGCAGTGTGTATAGGAGGTTCTACCTGGTGCAGTGTGTATTAGCTGCACTACTGTGTTGTGTAATGTGAATTGCCACTATTATGTGGCAACGCCCCTTCCCCACGAAATAACGCCTTTGGCGCGCACTGTCCATGCTTTAGCCTGTAAGAATGGGAGGACCAAGCATTATAGTATGTACCTAATTTTGCCATTCTAACTTAAAAATGTGCCCTCCCGAATGAGAAATGTGCCCTACCCGTGATCAGCACCCTGCCCTAAAAAAAAACACTACTAGACTGATGTACTGATGGAAGTGGGAGGGGTTAAATGGGGGGAGGGAGGGAGGGGGGGGGGGGCAGTCAGCTTTTAGTGTTCTTGTGCCTAACCTCCATAGCCCACCCTGTAGGAGGTAATGAATAACGCAGCATCCCCCAGATGGATGAAAAAGAGGAATACTGGCTGCTTTTGCATGTAGCACACAAATGTTAGACGGCTTTATTTTTACTGTACATTTTAGATTTCAATTTGAACATACCCCACTCAAATCTAAATCTCTCTGCACATGTTACATCTGTTCCACCTGCAGTGCAGCATGGTTTTGCCCAGTTGTGTGCTTTTTTGCTTTGCTAACAAACCTGAAATCAGGCCCAGAAACCACTAGTGCACATCCCCTTGCTCCCCAAGCTGACAATTTTATCACACCTTACTTTATGCAGTATTAACACCATCACATACCCAGGAGCCCTTTTTTGGGTGTGGCTGATTTTCGGGAAGATACAACACGCCCCCCCTGGCGACCACCTGGTGACAGATGTGGCTGCTTTGAGTTCTTCATCTCCTCTCCCTCTTCAGAAAACTGATCTTTAACAATAAGAAAGTCAGGACAAAAGTCAGCACCCATAGTAAATGTGTACTTACAATGTACACATTTAGGGCCTCGCTTAGTTAGGAAATTTGCAGTTTAGCCACGTTTCACCTGCCAGCTCAATCCGTCCACACACTTAAAATCTGTGTACTTTGTACAGACAGCACTCACCATCATCATCCTCATCGTCATCCGCTGCATTAATCACAACAGGTGGATGCGTGGGACTTGGAACATTCTCTGTAGCCTCTATTTTCTTTACTCCACGTAATTGTGGCGTGGGGACCACGGAAAGCTTGCTTGGAGCCTGTGAGAGTGGAGAGATCGGCGGTTCTGCCTCACATGCTTCAGGCTGGGGTATTTGTGCTATATGAATGCAATAACATCACACAGTGTCAGCAGCAGAAAATAACAAAATGCCAGAATTTACCTTATCCACATTTCAAAAAAATACCTACTCTTACTCGGAGGCAGAAAGAGACCTTCCACGTATCTCCCCTTGGCGTGGTGGAAGGCGCAGTTTGCTTTCTGGCATCCAGAAGGCTGCTTTTCCCAGTAACAGGGTATCTCACTGCGTCTCTTCTGCAGAGACATGAAAAGAACAATGAGGAAATGGCATCTTTGGGTCCACTTTTTGTGTTCTCCAGTTAAAAAAAATGTAAGCCTAAGGAATAGTGTTTGCTAATGTGGCTTTAATCACCATACAGTTGTATCCACAGATAATTTCAGTATCCTATATATAACCAAACATTAATGGGTGGATTCAATTAGCCGTGGGCTTATTCAATTGCAGTCCGTGATTAGCACTCGTAGTGACAGAAAGATGGGCGTGTAGTCTATATTGAGAGGTAATAGCCAAATGAAATGGATATCCATTCAGCATGTTAACTCCCAACTCCCCATTTTGCTTTAATAATTGGTCAGTTCACAATCACAGGCTTTGATAAATACGCCAGATTTATTAGATGGAGACTTTTTTCTCACCTGTAAAGCGCAACGGTATCTGCTGGTGCTACATAAGTGTTAATAAATATATGCACAGATGTGTCCACTTACATCTTTGCTATTTTGCTCAATTTTGCACAACACGCAAACCACTGCTAAGCAGTTTTTCAGGAGTAGCCAGTGGATGGATTTTAAAATGTTTGTTTGCCATAATAGAATATGTATAAAATAAGATTTTACTCACCGGTAAATCTATTTCTCGTAGTCCGTAGTGGATGCTGGGGAATAGCGGCTCCGCAGGAGACTGGGCACAGCTAAGAAAGAATTAGGACTACCTGGTGTGCACTGGCTCCTCCCACTATGACCCTCCTCCAGACTTCAGTAAGGATACTGTGCCCGGAAGAGCTGACACAATAAGGAAAGGATTTTGAATCCCGGGTAAGACTCATACCAGCCACACCAATCACACCGTATAACTCGTGATATTATACCCAGTTAACAGTATGAACATAACAGAGCCTCTCAACAGATGGCTCAACA
This sequence comes from Pseudophryne corroboree, assembly GCF_028390025.1. Taxonomy (NCBI): domain Eukaryota; kingdom Metazoa; phylum Chordata; class Amphibia; order Anura; family Myobatrachidae; genus Pseudophryne; species Pseudophryne corroboree. Next base: position 697,899,964 of record NC_086445.1, read on the forward strand.
ATAACCCTTTTAGTTAACAATAACTATATACAAGTATTGCAGACAGTCCGCACTTGGGACGGGCGCCCAGCATCCACTACGGACTACGAGAAATAGATTTACCGGTGAGTAAAATCTTATTTTCTCTAACGTCCTAGTGGATGCTGGAGACTCCGTAAGGACCATGGGGATTATACCAAAGCTCCCAAACGGGCGGGAGAGTGCGGATGACTCTGCAGCACCGAATGAGAGAACTCAAGGTCCTCCTCAGCCAGGGTATCAAATTTGTAGAATTTTGCAAACGTGTTTACCCCTGACCAAGTAGCAGCTCAGCAAAGTTGTAAAGCCGAGACCCCTCGGGCAGCCGCCCAAGAAGAGCCCACTTTCCTCGTGGAATGGGCTTTTACAGATTTAGGCTGTGGCAGGCCAGCCACAGAATGCGCAAGCTGAATTGTGCTACAAATCCAGCGAGCAATAGTCTGCTTTGAAGCAGGAGCACCCATCTTGTTTGGTGCATACAGGATAAATAGCGAGTCAGTCTTACTGACTCCAGCCGTCCTGGAAACATACATTTTCAAGGCCCTGACTACGTCCAGTAACTTGGAGTCCTCCAAGATCCTAGTGGCCGCAGGCACCACGATAGGTTGGTTCAAGTGAAAAGCTGATACCACCTTAGGAAGAAATTGGGGACGAGTCCTCAATTCTGCCCTATCCATATGGAAAATCAAATAGGGGCTTTTACATGACAAAGCCGCCAATTCTGACACCCGCCTTGCCGAAGCCAAGGCCAAAAGCATGACCACTTTCCACGTGAGATATTTTAAAAACACGGTTTTGAGTGGCTCAAACCAATGTGACTTTAGGAAACCCAACACCACGTTGAGGTCCCACGGTGCCACTGGGGGCACAAAAGGAGGCTGAATATGCAGCACTCCCTTGACAAATGTCTGAACTTCAGGCAGTGAAGCCAGTTCTTTTTGGAAGAAAATCGACAGAGCCGAAATCTGGACCTTAATGGAACCCAATTTTAGGCCCATAGTCACCCCTGACTGTAGGAAGTGCAGAAATCGACCTAACTGGAATTCCTCCGTTGGGGCCTTCCTGGCCTCACACCACGCAACATATTTTCGCCATATGCGGTGATAATGTTGTACGGTTACATCTTTCCTAGCTTTAATAAGCGTAGGAATGACTTCCTCCGGAATACCCTTTTCTTTTAGGATCCGTCTCTTGACCTGGCGCAATATTTTTCCAGCTTTTTGTTTAAGCGGGACGCCATCATGTCCACCTGTGGCCTTTCCCAACGGTTTACAATCAGTTGGAAGACTTCTGGATGAAGTCCCCACTCTCCCGGGTGGAGGTCGAGCCTGCTGAGGAAGTCTGCTTCCCAGTTGTCCACTCCCGGAATGAACACTGCTGACAGTGCTAACACGTGATTTTCCGCCCAACGGAGAATCCTTGTGGCTTCTGCCATCGCCGCCCTGCTTCTTGTGCCGCCCTGTCGATTTACATGGGCGACCGCCGTGATGTTGTCTGACTGGATCAGAACCGGCCGGTTTTGAAGCAGGGGCTTTGCTTGACTTAGGGCATTGTAAATGGCCCTCAGTTCCAGAACATTTATGTGTAGGGAAGTCTCCTGACTCGACCAAAGTCCTTGGAAGTTTCTTCCCCGAGTGACTGCCCCCCAGCCCCGAAGGCTGGCATCCGTGGTCACCAGGACCCAGTCCTGTATGCCGAATCTGCGGCCCTCTCTGAGATGAGCACTCTGCAGCCACCACAGCAGAGACACCCTGGTCCTTGGAGACAGGGTTATCAACAGATGCATTTGAAGATGCGATCCGGACCATTGGTCCAACAGGTCCCACTGAAAAGTTCTGGCATTGAACCTGCCGAATGGAATCGCTTCGTAGGAAGCTACCATCTTTCCCAGGACTCGCGTGCAATGATGCACCGACACCTGTTTTGGTTTCAGGAGGCCTCTCGCTAGAGACAACAGCTCCTCGGCTTTCTCCTCTGGGAGAAACACTTTTTTCTGGACCGTATCCAGAATCATCATTTCGGCCATTACCTTGGTAAATACCCTAGGTGCCGTGGACAGGCCGAACGGCAACGTCTGGAATTGGTAATGACAATCCTGTACCACAAATCTGAGGTACTCCTGGTGAGGATGGTAAATGGGGACATGCAGGTAAGCATCCTTGATGTCCAGAGATACCATGTAATCTCCCTCTTCCAGGCTTGCAATAACCGCCCTGAGCGATTCCATCTTGAACTTGAATTTTCTTAAATATGTGTTCAAGGATTTCAAATTTAAAATGGGTCTCACCGAACCGTCCGGTTTCGGTACCACAAACATTGTGGAATAGTAACCCCGTCCTTGTTGAAGTAGGGGCACCTTGACTATCACCTGCTGGGAATACAGCTTGTGAATTGCCTCTAACAAAGCCTCCCTTTCTGAAGGAGTCGTTGGTAAGGCAGATTTGAGGAAACGGCGGGGAGGGGATGTCTCGAATTCCAGCCTGTACCCCTGAGATACCACTTGAAGGATCCAGGGATCTACCTGTGAGCGAGCCCACTGATTGCTGAAGTTTTTGAGACGGCCCCCCACCGTACCTGGCTCCGTCTGCTGAGCCCCAGCGTCATGCGGCGGACTTAGCAGAAGAAGCGGGAGAGGACTTTTGTTCCTGGGAAGTGGCTGTATGCTGCAGCTTTTTTCCCCTACCTCTGCCTCTGGGCAGAAAGGACGCGCCTCTACCCAGTCTGCTCTTTTGGGGGCGAAAGGACTGCACCTGATAATACGGTGCTCTCTTTGGTTGTGAGGGGACATGTGGCAAAAATGCCGACTTCCCAGCTGTTGCTGTGGAAACTAAGTCTGAAAGACCATCCCCGAACAACTCCTCACCCTTATAAGGCAAGACTTCCATGTGCCTTTTGGAATCTGCATCCCCTGTCCACTGCCGGGTCCATAACCCTCTCCTGGCACAAATGGACAGTGCACTTATTTTTGATGCCAGCCGGCAAATATCCCTCTGTGCATCTCTTATGTAAAAGACAGCGTCTTTAATATGCTCTACGTTTAGCAATATAGTGTCCCTGTCTAGGGTGTCAATGTTCTCTGACAGGGAGTCTGACCATGCAGCTGCCGCACTGCACATCCATGCTGAGGCAATAGCTGGTCTCAGTATAATACCAGTGTGTGTATATATAGCTTTTTGGAGAGCCTCGTGCTTTCTGTCAGCAGGTTCCTTTAGGGCGGCCGTATCTTGGGACGGCAGTGCCACCTTTTTTGATAAGCGCGTAAGTGCTTTATCCACCTTAGGGGGTGTTTCCCAACGTGACCTATCCTCTGGCGGGAAAGGGTACGCCATTAGTAATTTTTTTGAAATTACAAATTTTTTATCAGGGGAAGCCCACGCTAGTTCACACACGTCATTTAATTCTTCAGAAGGGGGAAAAACTACTGGCAGTTTTTTCTCCCCAAACATAATACCCTTTTTTGTGGTACCTGGGGTCACCTCAGAAATGTGTAAAACATTTTTCATTGCCTCAATCATATAACGAGTGGCCCTATTGGACATTACATTAGTCTCTTCGTCGTCGACACTGGTATCAGTATCCGTGTCGACATCTGTGTCTGTCACCTGAGGTAGCGGGCGTTTTAGAGCCCCTGATGACTTTTGAGACGTCTGGGCAGGCACGGGCTGAGAAGCCGGCTGCCCCACATTTGGCATGTCGTCAAATTTTTTATGTAAGGAGTCGACACTTTCGCGTAATTCCTTCCACAAGTCCATCCACTCCGGTGTCTGCCCCGCAGGGGGTGACAACACATTTATAGGCACCTGCTCCTCCTCCACATAAGTCTCCTCATCAAACATGTCGACACAGCCGTACCGACACACCGCACACACACAGGGAATGCTCTGACAGAAGACAGGACCCCACAAAGCCCTTTGGGGAGACAGAGAGAGAGAGTATGCCAGCACACACCAGAGCGCTATATAATACAGGGATTAACTAAATTATATCCCCTATAGCTGCTATATATGTATTTTGCGCCTAAATTTAGTGCCCCCCCTCTCTTTTTTACCCTTTTCTGTAGTGTAGACTGCAGGGGAGAGTCAGGGAGCTTCCTTCCAGCGGAACTGTGAGGGAAAAATGGCGCCAGTGTGCAGAGGGAGATAGCTCCGCCCCTTTTTCGCGGACTTTTCTCCCGCTTTTTTATGGATTCTGGCAGGGGTATTTATCACATATATAGCCTCTGGGGCTATATATTGTGATATATTTGCCAGCCAAGGTGTATTTATTGTTTCTCAGGGCGCCCCCCCCCAGCGCCCTGCACCCTCAGTGACCGGAGTGTGAAGTGTGTATGAGGAGCAATGGCGCACAGCTGCAGTGCTGTGCGCTACCTTGGTGAAGACTGATGTCTTCTGCCGCCGATTTTCCGGATTCTTCTTGCTTCTGGCTCTGTAAGGGGGCCGGCGGCGCGGCTCCGGGACCGAACACCAATGGCCGGTTCCATGCGGTCGATCCCTCTGGAGCTAATGGTGTCCAGTAGCCTAAGAAGCCCAAGCTACCACCAGTTAGGTAGGTTCGCTTCTTCTCCCCTTAGTCCCTCGCTGCAGTGAGTCTGTTGCCAGCAGATCTCACTGTAAAATAAAAAACCTAACATATACTTTCTTTCTAGGAGCTCAGGAGAGCCCCTAGTGTGCATCCAGCTCGGCCGGGCACAGGATTCTAACTGAAGTCTGGAGGAGCCAGTGCACACCAGGTAGTCCTAATTCTTTCTTAGCTGTGCCCAGTCTCCTGCGGAGCCGCTATTCCCCATGGTCCTTACGGAGTCCCCAGCATCCACTAGGACGTTAGAGAAAGTAACATATTAAAGAAGCAAATTAAGAAAAATCACAAGGCATGGCTAAATATCTGCGTCTATGGTATGCAAAACCGTGCCATACATGGCGGGATATAACAAAGATGTACTGTATGTAGACACATGTGTGTGTGTGTACACACATGTGGGAGGGAATATAGATTGCAAGCTCCAATGGGGCAGGAACATATGTGACTAGCCAAATATGGAGCATAACAGAATATGCTGCGCTATATAAGAAACGGTTAATAAATATTCTCTGTAAAGTGCTGTGGAATATGGGTGCGCTATATAACTAACTTAACAAATAAATGGCAATTATGTGGATTTATAGGGGCCATGTCACTGTGACTGTGCAGGCAATCAGACTTTATTGCGCCTCCAGAGAGTAATTTTTAATTCAGAGAGTGAACAAAATTCTAGTACAATATATATTATTTTATCTGATTTCTTGTATTTATTGCTAAATATATGTATTTATATTCAATTGCTTAGGTCAGTGCTGCAAGTAAATGTATGGTGGTTTACTTTTATTGCCTTTTTTACAAAGCAGTCTGTGTTTTATCAAATTTTTATTACTGTTATTAATAAGACAAATAAATCCATAAACTAGCATTCACAGCCTTATATGTGTTTCTTTGGGATGTAGTCACCATCCCGGCGGTTAGCATACCGGTGCCGGGATCCCGGACGCCAAAATGCCGGCATCGGGCCCACGACTATTCCCACTCGTGGGTGTCCACGACACCCAGAGTGGGAATAGAACTTGGGTATAAATTTGAGGTTACTGAACATATGGCTCAATCAAGCACTTTTTCCACTAAATACAAATAAGGATATCTATTGGTCTATATTGATTGATCTTGATCACTTACATCAATCGACATGTGTCGAAACTTGCAGATTTGACGAAAACAACATCCATCCTGCCATAAATTACAGACTGTCTCATTTCCTAAGGCTGCCTCGCAGTGTCGGAAAGGACAGCTGTCACCCTGAAGAAAGAAAACACTGACATTTTACTAATTCATCTTTACCGAACTGCACACAAATAGTTGGGCAAATAGACTAGTTTAGTATATCTCTGAAAGCAAGAAAAATGGCAGCGCAGGGTAAAACAGACAGTACTCTCCCAGTTATCCCCATCATCCATTCAGACACCGCTGACTCACCCTCTATAGTACATAGTTCTTTTTTACTTTTGTGGAAGCACTAATTTAATGTACTTTAAAGGATTTGAATAACTTAATTCTTGTGATTGTTACCAACTGAATGTTACCTTAGTGCAGGTGGAATAAAAATAGAAGTAACAATCATCGCCTTTGCTGGACATCTGTGCTCACAACCGAGCTGCTTGTCAGAATTACACCTGCAGTGCACCGACAACTCTCTACATAAGAGACAGTAAGTAAATGCACTTAATGAAGAAAACATATCTAGACAACACATTGGTTAAAATGACCTACATTAACAATTATAATCTGTGAAGCGATATGGCCAGATGAATCAGTGTTCCCCATGTTCTTGACATTATTCCTTTAGTGCACATGTGACACTCAAGCAACAACTTATTACTGTGTCTCCGTAATGATGTGGTTATATTTTCCTTGCAATGTTTAGGTGAAGGGACATGCTTAGAAGGAAAGACCAATGCTACTCGCCATCTAATGACAGAGTGATCATCTTCACCTTATGTTGCAGCATGTATTACATGCCTTTCAGAGTAACAATGCTCCCAATAAACCGAGCCAATGGTTTGGGGAGCATGACACGGATATTCCATTTTACCTGGATCCGACCCGGGACTTGGAACACGGTTTCAAGCCGGGTCAGACCAGGAACTCACTCTTACCCCTCCCCCCCCCTTCCTTTTATACCACAGTGGCAGATTGGCACAGTTTTCTTTTGGGCCGGTGCTTAGAGAGTATGTAATCTCCAAGCGCCGGGAAACATGGCAGGGAACTCTGGGCATCACGCTGGGGGCAAGCCCAGCAGTCTGGAAGCTGCAGTGCTGCATCCAGCCTCTGGCACTGCCGGGCACTCGACATGGCGCTACTGCATAGACAGCATGCGCTATGTCACCAGTCTCAAGCACAGCATGGCAACAGTGTGACCGTGAGCCCCAGCCATCTGACCGCCCTCCAGACACTGCGGTTCGGGAGGTCTGCCATGCTGCAAATGGGAATCGGGTCGGATGACCCGGTTTACCCATTTATATCGCCTCCTACACGGGTCTTAACCGCATCCAACCCTGGTCGATAGCCGGGTTGGATTCCCGGCAAAATGCATCCAGGGTTTTGGAGAGGGAACCCTTTTACACTGCCTGCACTCTGGGTATTTGTATGCTCCTGTGCAAAAACCTGAGATATTTCAGGCGGTGTAAAAGGGGTATCAGTCACAAAACCTGAACCACAGATAGCATTTATGGGACATTCTGAAACTATATGTATGTAAACCTACAACTATTTAAATTACATTCTTTTGGAAGAATGATGCTACTTCAAGTCATCGGTAGGCTCAATGCTGGGTACACATGATGGCCCAACCCTATTAAAAGGGACTTCTACACTGGCGTTTGGAATTTATTCTTCCAATGTCAACAGATTTCTGGACTGCTTCATACAGCACTATGCACAGACAGTAGGTTAGGAATGTTCTCTGTCAGGGCAGGGGTCTACAGTCAATGCTGCACTCTCTTAATTACTTGACAACTTCTCTCTTAGGGGGGCATGCACTAAGCAGTGATAAAAGTGAAGAAGTGAGCCAGTGGCAACCAATCAGATGCTCCGTACAATTGTATATTATGCAAATTATAAATGTTACGTCAATGCTGATTGATTGCCATGGGCAACTTCTCCACTTTTATCACTGCTTAGTACATGTCACCCTTAATTACTTGCCAGCTGCCTCCATTTTAAAAAAGTTGTTCTATTTTAAACAACCCTCAACGGGTATGCTCAGTTAAGTGGAAACTCCTCTTAAAGTATATTAAATTAAAATACAGCAAACAGAATATTTGGAACATAATAGCAATGTGAAATAAATAGTACTTAGCATACTATTACGGATGTCCCAATAAGCAGCATATAACGTATCACGGGCATCAGGGACTGTGAGCGGTACCGCTGCACAGGGCCCTGCATTAAGCTTGCAGGTGCCTGAATCAGCATCCTCCTGACAGTATCTTCTCTCTGATGCAGAGCTGCCCAGAGCATCCTCAGGATGCTCCAAGCAGGTACCCGGCAGCCTGTACAGCCTCCCGGCAGATGCTCTGGGGAGTGTTGTACTTCCCTGTGCAGACTGCAATGCTCCATTGGCATATCATTGTTACATCTCGAGTTCAGGGGTTGAGCACAGCGCCGACAAGCTCCAGAACCAATGGGAATCACATAAAAATAGATTTGGAAAGTATGTTTTGACCATAGACCATACATATACACCAGCTTTCTCACTGACACGTGTCAGTAAAGGGTGGATTATACCAAGACTGAATGATCTGTACAGTAGCACACTATATTTATGAAACAGCTGTAAAGAGCTACGCAAATCATTTTATACCTTGAAACCAATAGCGACATTGATTGCGCAGCCAATATCTTTATATTCTTCAACTGTGACGGATTACACTACCATCTAATTTGGCAGGTGCAAACTATCACTAGGCTGCATTGTAAGTGCCATTGTCAAAAGCCTTTTCTAGATTTCTGCACACAAAATATTTAGACTTGTTTGATGAACATAAGTAGTATCAGTTGCTGTGGTTAGAAGATTACGTTACAAAAGGCTTTGCCATGTGTCTATTTTAAAATGTTTCTGCAGAGATTTGGGGACTGTTTAGTACTGTATCTACAATGCAAATTGTGCATTTGACCTCAAAGGAGGTTTAATATTTTCAGCATAATAGTGAGGATATACATGGTTTACCACAAAAACAAAACAAAACACAACAACAAAAACAGTAACACAAAAACACTGCTGACTTTTTCTTTTTCTTTTTGAGAAGCAAATACTGGGTCTAATTTGGAATGCAAATGGATCGCGTACAGAATGCTAATGCGACTATACAGCCTATACTTATAAATACTAATCAATGTGATAGCACCGCCTCACTTGAGTATGGGAGAGCAGCAGTATTTATCATTATTGGCACTTGCATTACACCATGCTAGGTGCAGGAGAGGTGTCTGAATATGGCATACAGAATATATACGCATGATTCAATAGCGAGTTACTTGCGACACTCACAACTGATTCTCTTGCGTGCATTTGCATTGTTGCCATAATGAAACACACATTTAACATTCGCAGGGAAACAAACGAGATCCACGTGGCCCTGAATTGTGCTTCCATTCACAAAGATGTGCATGCAGCCAGGGACTCATGAGAAGTAAGCAAAAATCACTAGATGCGGCTGCATATGAAATTGCAAACAACTCCGAATCAGGCTGACTGCATACACAAATGATATGCAACCGCATATACGTTTTAGGGACCACATTGTGGGTTCATTTAATCGCACATTTCCCCTTAACCTAAGTAAATTAGTTGAAACAATACATTTAATAAAAGACCCGCATCTGTAATAACAAATCAGCAGATATTTAACACAAGAGCTAGCCTAAAAGTAAAGAAATCTGCTCATAAAGCACAAAGGAGATGAGGACCGATGATGAGGGCTCAGAGGGCTGCCTGATGAACATCATTAGTGTACACATTTTTCATGCATACAGTCTATCAGTTTCCTAGCAACTGGACACGGTGCAAGAGTTAAGGGTATATCCATAATCACCTTTGAATTCCTAATCAACTCACCAGAGACAAACTTTCAGATATCAGTTATTTCTCAGTCGGTTGCATGACATTTCTCCTGTAGGCCGGACGAACCATCAATCCAAAAGTTAATTTGTGGGAGTGGAAATGGAAGACAGGTGAAGGACAGGGTGCAGTTGTATGTGGCGTTGTATAACCAGCGACGTTCAAGCAACACAGATCAGGCCGTAGGGGTAAAAAATGTTTGTTTATGCAATAAAAAAAAAATAATAATAATCTCCCCAACTAGTTGAGGAAAAAAAAAATTTCTCTACAGCAAGAGATAAACAGTCTGCTGCGCAAAAAAGTCTGCTGCGTAAAAAAGAAAAATGCCAATTTTTTTTCTCTCCCAAAAATACCAATTCTGAATCTTCCAATTTCTTCACCTAATATGAAAAAAAAAAAAAAAACAACTCCCCCTTTCTTAGAGACATGTGGAGGTAAATAACAAGCATTATGTTATTATTTTGGCTCACACCATTGACAAACATCACTGCTGGCTTGCTTTGAACAGAGCAACTTGCAAAAACCTCTAAAGGTGCAATTAACAGACCTTACATTTACCAACGCTAACAAAACATAGGAAATGTAATTTCCACTAGTTGTTATTACCGGATCACAGAATATCCAGGTGTCTAAAATGACTGAAGCTGTCAAACGTGCTCTTAGAGCCCATGTGTATGCATGTAATACATTCATTTTACTATTAAGTTCATTAAAGTCATATTTGGATTATTATTTGGCTAATCATTGGACAATAGCTCCATATTCATCTAACTAGTAAGTACTTTAATAAAAGCAACACTTTACTGGAAAGAACAGGATATTATATGGCTCTATTCTGTATATTGTAGATGCCCATAAACATTGCTGTATAATTAGTGAAAGGTACATCAGTTCAGAACAAATAAACTGTATCCAGCGCTGCATTGGAAACTCCTCTATCACATTACAAAATGCCCACAAATATGAACCCCACGCCCACATTTTCTCCAAACCTGAATAAGCTGCAATAATATCCTGTATATATAATACTACTTTATAGTGATAGTCAGACATTAATTTCATACTCACAACTGTCACACCGAACGATTTCCAAAATTCTTGGAGCACTGAAAAAGAACAGAAGTTGAGTATATGCTGAATACAAGCCTTCATTTTTTTTTTTGCTTGGCCAAATCATAGCTCTTCTTCAAATTTTGCAGTGGGATCTAAAGTATAGATTTTATTAAAAAGGCATGCTTTGCCTTTAATAAAATTATGCATTAAATTTTGGGGCAAAAATAAAAAATACGGTATTTTGACACAGCACACTTCATTATATAAACCTCTAAAAGTGAGAAAATAAGGTGTAATAATTCTGATCATTGCAACTGACATCTCTACAAGTACAGTAAATGTCCTGGCTATTTATTTAGGATAGTAGAACATGGGAATATAACTTATTCTACACTGGGAATATAAACCCACTGCTACTGTTTCCTTTATTAGTGCGAGGAACTGCTATACTGTACCTTTTTCTCTGCCACTTTAAAATAAATTATCTTGTTCACATTCCCATTACGTTTGGCAGAATGACTGAAAGAGATGGCAATACACAGCTACAAGGATGTAGTCCACTTCGGGAAGGACAGATTAGATAGATGTGTGCCCTCCACTCTGGTATTACACCCCCATATATATCCAACAAAAACGAGGCGGCACTCAGAGGCTTGTTCAGTGAAACAACTTTAGTGACCCGCGGCGTCACTTCCGGGAGTTGGTATTGAGAAGTGCGGACAATGGGTCCGGGACGCCGTGGCTGCAGTGTCCGGGCAGGGGGGGGGGGGGGGGGGGGGGGGGAAGTCCTAATGAGTGAGTGTACCTATTTATATGTCACTTTTTGCACAGTTTGGTTATCCTGATGAAGGGGAGTACATCCCCGAAACGTTGCTACTAAAGTTGTTTCACTAAACAAGCCTCTGAGTGCTGCCTCGTTTTTGTTGGATAGAGCTATATATCTAAGAAGAGAAACAGCACACTGGCAAGGGTTAACAAAATACCAACGGTCGTGGTGCAGGGTCCAAAAAAGATAAACATTGACACTCCCTTTCCAATATAGTTTTGAAAAGATGCTGGATCCACATTCACGTTTTAGCAGAAGAGGATTTATTCAGTCCATCAGTAGCAAAGTAATACAAACAGCGGCCTGACAGCCATTTCAACCACACACTGGTAGTAGTCATTAGCCCCTGAGGAAAACTACCAGTGTGGTTGAAACGGCTCCTCAGTATACACGGTGGCGTCCCGCGCCCGTATATACTGTGGAGACAAGTCCTGTGAGTGCCACGTTCATCTTTTGATCAATATATATATATATTATATATATATATATATATATATATATATATATATATATATATATATATATATATATGGAATTTACTTACCGATAATTCTATTTCTCGTAGTCCGTAGTGGATGCTGGGGACTCCGTAAGGACCATGGGGGATAGCGGCTCCGCAGGAGACTGGGCACAAAAGTAAAGCTTTAGAACTACCTGGTGTGCACTGGCTCCTCCCCCTATGACCCTCCTCCAAGCCTCAGTTAGGATACTGTGCCCGGACGAGCGTACACAATAAGGAAGGATTTTGAATCCCGGGTAAGACTCATACCAGCCACACCAATCACACCATATAACTTGTGATCTAAACCCAGTTAACAGCATGATAACAAAGGAGCCTCTAGAAAAGATGGCTCACTACAGCAATAACCCGATTTTTTTGGTAACAATAACTATGTACCAGTATTGCAGACAATCCGCACTTGGGATGGGCGCCCAGCATCCACTACGGACTACGAGAAATAGAATTATCGGTAAGTAAATTCTTAATTTTCTCTGACGTCCTAGTGGATGCTGGGGACTCCGTAAGGACCATGGGGATTATACCAAAGCTCCCAAACGGGCGGGAGAGTGCGGATGACTCTGCAGCACCAAATGAGAGAACTCCAGGTCCTCCTCAGCCAGGGTATCAAATTTGTAGAATTTTACAAACGTATTTGCTCCTGACCAAGTAGCTGCTCGGCAAAGTTGTAAAGCCGAGACCCCTCGGGCAGCCGCCAAAGATGAGCCCACCTTCCTTGTGGAATGGGCTTTTACAGATTTTGTCTGTGGCAGGCCTGCCACAGAATGTGCAAGCTGAATTGTACTACAAATCCAACGAGCAATAGTCTGCTTAGAAGCAGGAGCATACAGAATAAACAACGAGTCAGATTTTCTGACTCCAGCCGTCCTGGAAACCTATATTTCCAGGGCCCTGACAACGTCTAGCAACTTGGAGTCCTCCAAGTCCCTAGTAGCCGCAGGCACCACAATAGGTTGATTCAGGTGAAACGCTGAAAACCACCTTAGGGAGAAACTGAGGACAAGTCCTCAATTCCGCCCTGTCCGAATGGAAAATCAGATGAGGGCTTTTACAGGATAAAGCCGCCAATTCTGACACGCACCTGGCCCAGGCCAGGGCCAACAGCATGACCACTTTCCATGTGAGATATTTTAACTCCACATATTTAAGTGGTTCAAACCAATGTGACTTTTGGAACCCAAAAACTACATTTAGATCCCAAGGTGCCACTGGAGGCACAAAAGGAGGCTGTATATACAGTACCCCTTTCACAAACGTCTGAACTTCAGGGACTGAAGCTAGTTCTTTTTGGAAGAAAATTGACAGGGCCGAAATTTGAACCTTAATGGACCTTAATTTCAGGCCCATAGACACTCCTGTTTGCAGGAAATGTAGGAATCGACCTAGTTGAAAATTCCTCCGTCGGGGCCTTACTGGCCTCGCACCAAGCAACATATTTTCGCCAAATGCGGTGATAATGTTTTGCGGTTATATCTTTCCTGGCTTTGATCAGGATAGGAATGACTTCATCCGGAATGCCTTTCTCCTTCAGGATCCGGCGTTCAACCGCCATGCCGTCAAACGCAGTCGCGGTAAGTCTTGGAACAGACAGGGTCCTTGCTGGAGCAGGTCCCTTCTTAGAGGTAGAGGCCACGGATCCTCCGTGAGCATCTCTTGAAGTTCCGGTTACCAAGTCCTTCTTGGCCAATCCGGAGCCCGAATATAGTGCTTACTCCTCTCCATCTTATAATTCTCAGTACCTTGTGTATGAGAGGCAGAGGAGGGAACACATACACTGACTGGTACACCCAATGTGTTACCAGAGCGTCTACAGCTATTGCCGGAGGGTCCCTTGACCCGGCGCAATACTTGTCGAGTTTTATAAACATGTGGAAGACTTCTGGGTGAAGTCCCCACTTGCTGACAGTGCTATCACATGATTTTCCGCCCAGCGAAGAATCCTTGCAGCTTCTGCCATTGCCCTCCTGCTTCTTGTGTCACCCTGTCTGTTTACGTGGGTGACTGCCGTGATGTTGTCCGAATGGATCAACTCCGGGTGACCTTGAAGCAGAGGTCTTGCTGAGCTTAGAGCATTGTAAATGGCCCTTAGCTTCAGGATATTTATGTGAAGTGATGTCTCCAGGCTTGACCATAAGCTCTGGAAATTCCTTCCCTGTGTGACTGCTCCCCAGTCTCGCAGGCTGGCATCCGTGGTCACCAGGACCCAGTCCTGAATGTCGAATCTGCGGCCCTCTAGAAGATGAGCACTCTGCAACCACCACAGGAGAGACACCCTTGTGCTTGGTGACAGGGTTATCCGCTGATGCATCTGAAGATGCGACCCGGACCATTTGTCCAGCAGGTCCCACTGGAAAGTTCTTGCGTGGAATCTGCCGAATGGGATTGCTTCGTAGGAAGCCACCATTTTTACCAGAACCCTTTCATTGATGTACTGAGACTTGGCTCGGTTATAGGAGGTTCCCGACTAGCTCGGATAACTCCCTGACTTTCTCCTCCGGGAGAAACACCTTTTTCTGGACTGTGTCCAGGATCATCCCTAGGAACAGACGACGAGTCGTCGGAATCAGCTGCGATTTTGGAATATTGAGAATCCAATCGTGCTGCCGCAACACTACCTGAGATAGTGCTACACCGACCTCCAACTGTTCCCTGGATCTTACCCTTATCAGGGAATCGTCCAAGTAAGGGATAACTAAAATTCCCTTCCTTCGAAGGAGTATCATTTCGGCCATTACCTTGGTAAAGACCCGGGGTGCCGTGGACCATCCATACGGCAGCGTCTGAAACTGATAGTGACAGTTCTGTACCATAAACCTGAGGTACCCTTGGTGAGAAGGGTAAATTGGGACATGAAGGTAAGCATCCTTGATGTCCCGAGACATCATGTAGTCCCCTTCTTTCAGGTTCGCAATCACTGCTCTGAGTGACTCAATCTTGAATTTGAACCTCCGTATGTAAGTGTTCAAGATTTTAGATTCAGAATCGGTCTCACCGAGCCGTCCGGCTTCGGTACCACAACAGTGTGGAATAATACCCCGTTCCCTGTTGCAGGAGGGGTACCTTGATTATCACCTGCTGGGAATACAGCTTGTGAATGGCTTCCAAAACTGCCTCCCTGTCAGAAGGAGACATCGGTAAAGCCGACTTTAGGAAACGGCGAGGGGGAGACGTCTCGAATTCCAATTTGTACCCCTGAGATATCACCTGAAGGATCCAGGGGTCTACTTGCGAGTGAGCCCACTGCGCGCTGAAATTCATTGAGACGGGCCCCCACCGTGCCTGATTCTGCTTGTAAAGCCCCAGCGTCATACTGAGGGCTTGGCAGAGGCGGGAGAGGGCTTCTGTTCCTGGGAACTGGCTGATTTCTGCAGCCTTTTTCCTCTCCCTCTGTCACGGGGCAGAAATGAGGAACCTTTTGCCCGCTTGCCCACGAAAAGACTGTGCCTGATAATACGGCATCTTCTTATGTTGAGAGGCGACCTGGGGTACAAACGTGGATTTCCCAGCTGTTGCCGTGGCCACCAGGTCTGAAAGACCGACCCCAAATAACTCCTCCCCTTAATAAGGCAATACTTCCAAATGCCGTTTGGAATCCGCATCACCTGACCACTGTCGTGTCCATAACCCTCTACTGGCAGAAATGGACAACGCACTTAGACTTGATGCCAGTCGGCAAATATTCCGCTGTGCATCACGCATATATAGAAATGCATCTTTTAAATGCTCTATAGGCAATAATATACTGTCCCTATCTAGGGTATCAATATTTTCAGTCAGGGAATCCGACCACGCCAACCCAGCACTGCACATCCAGGCTGAGGCGATTGCTGGTCGCAGTATAACACCAGTATGTGTGTAAATACATTTTAGGATACCCTCCTGCTTTCTATCAGCAGGATCCTTGAGGGCGGCCATCTCAGGAGAGGGTAGAGCCCTTGTTCTTACAAGCGTGAGCGCTTTATCCACCCTAGGGGGTGTTTCCCAACGCACCCTAACCTCTGGCGGGAAAGGATATAATGCCAATAACATTTTAGAAATTATCAGTTGTTATCGGGGGAAACCCACGCATCATCACACACCTCATTTAATTTCTCAGATTCAGGAAAACTACAGGTAGTTTTTCCTCACCGAACATAATACCCCTTTTTGGTGGTACTCGTATTATCAGAAATGTGTAAAACATTTTTTCATTGCCTCAATCATGTAACGTGTGGCCCTACTGGAAGTCACATTTGTCTCTTCACCGTCGACACTGGAGTCAGTATCCGTGTCGGCGTCTATATCTGCCATCTGAGGTAACGGGCGCTTTAGAGCCCCTGACGGCCTATGAGACGTCTGGGCAGGCACAAGCTGAGTAGCCGGCTGTCTCATGTCAACCACTGTCTTTTATACAGAGCTGACACTGTCACGTAATTCCTTCCAACAGTTCATCCACTCAGGTGTCGACCCCCTAGGGGGTGACATCACTATTACAGGCAATCTGCTCCGTCTCCACATCATTTTTCTCCTCATACATGTCGACACAAACGTACCGACACACAGCACACACACAGGGAATGCTCTGATAGAGGACAGGACCCCACTAGCCCTTTGGGGAGACAGAGGGAGAGTTTGCCAGCACACACCAGAGCGCTATATATATATATATATACAGGGATAACCTTATATAAGTGTTTTTCCCCTTATAGCTGCTGTATTTTTAATACTGCGCGTAATTAGTGCCCCCCTCTCTTTTTTAACCCTTTCTGTAGTGTAGTGACTGCAGGGGAGAGCCAGGGAGCTTCCCTCCAACGGAGCTGTGAGGGAAAATGGCGCCAGTGTGCTGAGGAGATAAGGCCGCCGAGAAGGGGGCGGAGCCTATCTCCCGGTTTTCTGTGTATTCTGGCAGGGGATAAATTCATCCATATAGCCCAGGAGCTATATGTGATGCATTTTTTGCCATCCAAGGTGTTTTTATTGCGTCTCAGGGCGCCCCCCCCCCCCCAGCGCCCTGCACCCTCAGTGACCGGAGTGTGAAGTGTGCTGAGAGCAATGGCGCACAGCTGCAGTGCTGTGCGCTACCTTGTTGAAGACAGGACGTCTTCTGCCGCCGATTTTCCGGACCTCTTCTGTCTTCTGGTTCTGTAAGGGGGCCGGCGGCGCGGCTCTGGGACCTATCCATGGCTGGGCCTGTGATCGGTCCCTCTGGAGCTAATGTCCAGTAGCCTAAGAAGCCCAATCCACTCTGCACGCAGGTGAGTTCGCTTCTTCTCCCCTTAGTCCCTCGATGCAGTGAGCCTGTTGCCAGCAGGTCTCACTGAACATAAAAAACCTAAAACTAAACTTTTCACTAAGCAGCTCAGGAGAGCCACCTAGTGTGCACCCTTCTCGTTCGGGCACAAAAATCTAACTGAGGCTTGGAGGAGGGTCATAGGGGGAGGAGCCAGTGCACACCAGGTAGCTCTAAAGCTTTACTTTTGTGCCCAGTCTCCTGCGGAGCCGCTATCCGCCATGGTCCTTACGGAGTCGCCAGCATCCACTAGGACGTCAAATATATATATATATATATATATATATATATATATATATATATATATATATATATATATATGTATGTATATATATATGTATATGTATATGTATATGTATATATATATATATATATATATATATATATATATATATATATATATATATATATATATATATATATATATATATATATATATATACACATACACACACACATATACACACATACATACATATACACACACATACATATACACATACGAAAGCCCTCGTTCACCGACTCATCACTAATTCTCTTTTTTCCCCATATGTTAGGAAGATAACGAGATTTATGGTAAGAACTTACTGTTGTTAAATCTCTTTCTGCGAGGTACACTGGGATCCACAGGAATGACATTGGGGTGTAGAGTAGGATCTTGATCCGACACACCAACAGGCTCAAGGCTTTGACCTTCTTCCCAAGATGCATAGCGCCGCCTCCTCTATAACCCCGTCTCCGTGCACAGGAGCTCACTTTTTGTTAACCAGTCCAATGCAGTAGCAGGTAAAAGAGACGACAACCATTAGTAGCCACATACACCACATTCTCACGACAGGAGAAGGTGTCAGCAACTAATGCCATACCAACCCAAAGAAGCTAAGTGCGCCAGGGTGGGCGCCCTGTGGAGCCCAGTGTACCTCGCAGAAAGATTTAACAACGGTAAGTTCTTACCATAAATCTCGTTTTCTGCTGCGGGGTACACTGGGCTCCAGTGCTGTAACTAGACATTTTAGCGCTGTGTGCAAGAAACAGCCTCGCCCCCCCCCCCCCCCCCTCTATGCAAAACAGGGGCAGTGCGCAAAAAATATGTATGGGCACGGCTTCATGGGGAAGGGGTGTGGCCACAAAATAATACCAATTCATATTACTGTGCACAGTAGTCTCTATTATTCAAATTACACCACACAGTAGCACCACTACACCAGGTAGAGCCCCTTTTACATATTATGGCAGACAGATTCACCTTTTAACACATTACGGCAGACAGTGTCCCCTTTTTACACATTACGGCAGACAGCGTCCCCCTTTTTACACATTACGAAAGACAGCATCCCCGTATTACACATTACGGCAGATAGCGTCCCCTTATTACACATTACGGCAGACAGCGTCCGCTTATTACACATTACGGCAGACTGCGTACCCTTATTAAACATTACGGCAGACAGCGTCCCCCGTTTTACACATTACGGCAGACAGCGTCCCCCGTTTTACACATTACGGCAGACAGCGTCCCCCGTTTTACACATTATGGCAGACAGCGTCCCCCGTTTTACACATTACGGCAGACAGCGTCCCCCGTTTTACACATTACGGCAGACAGCGTCGGCCGTTTTACACATTACGGCAGACAGCGTCGGCCGTTTTACACATTACGGCAGACAGCGTCGGCCGTTTTACACATTACGGCAGACAGCGTCCCCTGTTTTACACATTACGGCAGACAGCTTCCCCATATTACACATTATGGCAGACAGTCCCTACACACACACACACACACACACACACACACAGCCTGTCAACTACAGTCACACCACACACACACACACATCCCCTTCCCTCCCCTCGTGGCAACTTTACCTCAAGGAGAGCTGTAGCAGAGACGGATGCACAGACCAAACAGCAAAGTCATGGGGCGTGGCCTAATCGCGGACCCGTAGCCACACCCCGTTTCAGCACAAACAGGCGGCCTGGGAGACAAGGAGGCACAGAACCGGACATACGGCAATCACATCTAGTGTCCTGCTCCGCCGCTGTAGCTACAGTGCTTCTGCAGACGAGCACTGAGCAGCGGGAACCCACAGGTGTTGCCGGCGGTCCTGCGCCCTCAGTGCACATGCGCTGTGTGCCAGGCACCGCCGGCACATACCTAGTTACGGCACTGCTGGGCTCCACAGGAATGACATTGGGGATGTCCTAAAGCAGTTCCTTATGGAAGGGGACACAAGAACCCGGCGTCCAAAGGAAGCATCCTGGGAGGCAGAAGTATCGAAGGCATAGAACCTCATGAACGTGTTCACTGAGGACCATGTAGCCGCCTTGCACAATTGTTCAAGGGTCGCACCACGGCGGGCCGCCCAAGAAGGTCCAACCGACAGAGTAGAATGGGCCTTTATGGTAGCAGGAGCTGGAAGGCCAGCCTGTACATAAGCATGTGCAATCACCATTCTAATTATCTGGCTATGGTCTGCTTGTGAGCAGGCCAGCCACGTTTGTGAAAACCAAACAGAACAAAGAGAATCTGACTTCCTGATGGAGACAGTTCTCTTCACATGGATACGGAGAGCCCGTACCACATCCAACGACCGCTCTTTGGTAGACAATTCAGGAGAGGCCAAGGCCGGAACCAGAGTCTCCTGATTAAGGTGGAAAGACGACACCACCTTAGGTAAATACCCAGGATGCATTCTAAGAACCGCCCGATCACAGTGAAAAATCAGATATGGTGACCTGCAAGACAAGGCACTCAAGTCCGACACCCTTCTAACAGAGGCAATAGCCAGCAGAAACAATACCTTAAGAGAAAGCCACTTAAGGTCTGCAGATTCAGGAGGCTCAAACGGAGACCCTTGCAACGCCTCCAATACCACCGACAAGTCCCAAGGGGCCACAGGTGGGATATAGGGAGGTTGAATTCGCAACACACCCTGAGTAAACGTATGTACATCAGGTAAGGTCGCAATTTTTCTCTGGAACCAAACCGTCAAGGCAGAAATATGAACCTTGATGGCCAGGCTCTGTTGTAGAAAGGCAAAATAAGTTTTGCTGTACTAAACTTGTAAGCGTCATGATTGTTAGATGCGCACCAAGCAAAGTAAGAATTCCAGACCCTATGGTAAATCCGAGCAGAAGCCGGTTCCCAGGCCTTCAACATGGTTTGAATAACAGCCTCAGAGAATCCTTTGGCCCTCAAGACGGAAGCTTCAAGAGCCACGCCGTCAAAGACAACCAGGCTAAATCCTGATATACACAGGGGCCCTGAACGAGGAGATCACCATCAGGTCCACATCTGGAAGGCCCCACTTGTCCACGAGGAGTTGAAACACTTCTGGATGGAGGATCCACTCTCCGGCGTGTACGTCCTGACGACTGAGAAAGTCCTTTTCCCAGTTTAGGACCCCCGGAATGAACACTGTCGATATGGCTGGCAGATGGCGTTCTGCCCACTGAAGAATCAGTGATAATTCCCCCACTGCCATGGCGTTGTCCGACTGTACTTGAACAGGTCTGTTCTGTATTAAATGCTGGGCCAGTTAAATGAGTTGAACACCGCCCGCAATTCCAGAATGTTTATTGGGAAGAGAGACTCCTCCTTTGTCCACCGACCCTGAAGGGAGTGTTGCTCCAGCATCGCGCCCCAACCTCTCAGACTGGCATCCGTCGTCAGAAGGACCCAGTTGGAGATCCAGAAGGGACGGCCCCTGCTCAATCATTGGTCCTGAAGCCACCAGCTCGGTGACAGACGGACCTCCGGAGACCAGGGGATCATTTGAGATCTGATCCGGTGAGGCAGGTAGTCACACTTGGCACGAATTAGCTTCTGCAGAGGGCGGGAATGAAATTGAGCGTTCTCCACCATGTCGAATGCACTTGCATTGCCGAATGTATCGACACTTGCGGACGAGATAGGAAGCATCGAATCCTGACCTGAAGCTTCAGGACTTTCTCCTGAGACAAGAACAACTGCTGGTTGTGAGTGTTCAACAACGCCCCCAGGTGCACCATGCTCTGAGCAGGGACCAGGGAAGATTTCTTCCAGTTGATGAGCCAGCCGTGGGCTTGCAGAAACTGGATAGTAAGATCCAGATGCCGTAGGAGAATTTCTGGGGAATATGTCAGGATCAACAAGTCGTCCAGGTACGGTAGGATCCTGACCCCTTGACGGCGGAGTACAGCCGTCATTACCGCCATGACCTTGGTGAAAACTCGGAGCCATGGTCAAACCAAAAGCTAACGCCCGAAATTGGTGATGGAGGTTGCCAACCGCAAACCTCAGGTATTGCTGATGCGACAATGCAATGGGAATATGCAGGTAAGCATCCTGTATGTCTAGGGAGACCATATAAATCCCCAGGTTCCAAAGCCAGAACAACAGCGTGAAGAGTTTCCATACGATACTTGGAGACCTTCACAAATTTGTTCAAGGACTTGAGGTTGAGAATGGTCCGGGAAGACCCATTCGGTTTCGGGACTAGGAACAGAGGTGAATAGTACCCCTTGCCTCTCTGAGCCAGAGGCACCTGTACTACCACTCCTGAGTCCAGGAGGGACTGTACCACCGAATTAAGAGTTTTTGCCTTCACCTGATCCGAAGGGACGTCTGTCAGGCAAAATCGACGAGGGGGACGATTCTGGAAGGATACGGCGTAAACTTGAGTGACGACTTCCCGTTCCCAGGCATCGGAAGTGGTCTTTGACTATTCCTGGGTAAACCCTAGAAGTCGGCCCCCCACTCTGGGATCCCCCAGAGGGAGGCCAGCCCCATCATGCAGCAGGCTTGTCAGTTTTGGAAGCAGGCTGACGGGCAGCCCAGGCCCGTTTGGGCTTATTGGGTTTGGAAGTGCGAACCTGTTTCGGGTACGCCTGACATTTTGCTTTCCCTGAAGGACGAATGGAGCGAAAGGAAGTACTCTTAGCCTTCGGCCCCGAAGGAGCAGTACTAGGAAGACATGCTGTTTTAGCAGACGCTAAGTCAGCCACTATCTTGTTGAGGTCTTCTCCGAAAAGAATGTCTCCTTTAAAGGGGAGTACCTCCATGGTTTTCTTAGAGTCCATTTCCACAGACCAGAACCGTAACCAGAAAATTTG